>NC_133618.1:507750992-507788492 GCF_048593235.1 Sminthopsis crassicaudata
AAACAATCAATTTTTATTAAGTGCCTATTAACGCCAGACACTTTGTTAAACACTGGAGATACAAAAAGAGGCAAAGGATAGTCACTACCCTCAAGAAGTTTACAATCTAAAGAGGGAGAGAACATGCAAACAAACAAAGGCAAGCTATGGGCAGGATAAATGGAAAATAATTAACAGAGGAAAGGCACTGGAATTAAGAGGGGTTGGGAAAGGCTTCCCGAGGAAGATGAGATTTTACTTGAGACTTAAAAGAAAGCCAGGCAGGTCAACAATCAGAGCTGAGCAGAGGGAGTATTACACACAGAGGCTCAATCAGAGAGAATGCCTGGAGCCAAGAAATTGAGCTTCTCTTTTGTGGAACAGCTGGGAGACTGGTGTCCTTAGATCAAAGAGTATGTTTCAGGGAGTAAGGTTCCAGAGGACTGGAAAAGTGGGAAGAGGTTAAATTAGGAAGGATCTTGAATACCAAACAAAACTTTTTGTATTTGTTTCTGGAGGCAACAGGGAGGTTCTAGCCCTAACTTTCCCACTAATTGTGTGACTCCAGAAAAAATGATTCATCCTCTGCTGTTGCTAGAATTCCTCTAACAGAAGGCCATTATAAAGCACAGTGAAACCCATGGTATCTAACCCCAACGCCCCATTCTGTCTCTGCCTCTTGAACAGCTCATTCTTGCTTATCACTTGGTAGGGTAGAATCTCCATAAAAGTCCTGCAATATTTTTGCAGCCATATTCCATAGCATTTGCTTTCATCCAGGAAATTCATTTGAGGAAGTCATTGGGGCATTACCTGTACATTATCCGAAGTTCCTGACAGCTCTGCCTTGGCTGTAATAGAGATGGAGTCCTCCCTGGGCAGTCTAGGCAAGGCTCAGTCTGAAGGGTGTGGGAATAGTACTCAATGTATTTTCTCCAGCCAACCTTTCCCTGACCCCATTGCTTCTGTCTCCCCTCCCCTTCCCCATAACAGATCTCTTTCCTTCCCCCCCTTCTCTCCCTGTCTCTGTCTGTCTGTCTCTGTCTCTGTTTCTCCCTCCCTCCTTCCTCTTTTCTACCCCCTCCCCCTCTCTCTTTTTCTTTTTCTCTCATTCCTGTATCTTCTCTCCTCCCCCCCCCCAGTGGCTCAGGCAATATTGTTGATTTGATTTTCAGCTCAGTACAAGCTCTTCTGTTGTACTGCTGGTGAATAATTTATAATTTGTTCATGAGCAAAAGGAAAGAGATATATAAATATCTATACACACCGGTGTATATGTGTGTATATAAATATATATATAAATAACCTTATCAACCACTTCTCTGATATAATTTGGAATAAATTATATATAATGAAGCTACCATGTTTTGCTTACAGACATTAGAAAAGCCAAAGCCTCTGCTAATAATGTGTTCACCGTGAATACATGTTCCATTCCTTATGATCTAGTGAAAATTTTTCATGTTTTTATGCAAAAAAAAATTTTTTTAAACACAATATTCAACCTGTGCTTTGGGACTAGGCTTGAAAGTGAGATATATTACTAGTTGATTTGGGGTGTTATCTATGCAACAGCAATTGAAGTGAGGTAAACAGGGGTGGGGGAAGTTGTTATAGCTAACTTTCCTTCAGTCTCCATTTACTTACCTATAAAATAAGTGGGTTGGACCAGATGCCCTTTGCCATGGGTAGAGAACCATAATCCTATGATTCTGTGTGAGAAAAGGTGACAAAATATACTTTCCTCCTTTCATTGGAGAGATGAGAACTACAAGTATGGAATATTGTTGTCAAATGAGGTTAATGCATTGGTTGATTTTGCTGAACAATTGTTTTGGGGTTGGTTGTGTTTTTTGTTCCTTTGGTTTGTCGGAAGGATACTCATTGCATGTTCATTAAGTAGAAGAGAGGGACCTTTCAAAAGTGAATGTGATACAAAAGGAGAAGGAAGAAGAAGAGAAGGAAGAAAGTGAGAGGAGGCAGAGGAGGAAATGTCAGAATTTTACCTCTGAGCAAAATTCAGCAGGCCAGATTTTGGCAAAAGTTTAAACCAAGGAAAAGAGGATCCTCACAACTTTCAGTTTCTATAGCCTACGCCCTTGTTTTGCTACCATTTTCTAGATGTTGTTAATGCTGCCCCTACAGTGACCTCTTTGCAGAGAGCCTCCAATACTGACTCAATTGAGTCAAATTAATACTTATATGTTCCTATTCCCAAAAGTGGGTGATTGAGAGGGAATCAGTAATTCCTAACTCATATATCTGCTTTCCTATCTGTACAGAATCTTTATTAAAATATTCTACATATACAACAAGGGCATCTTTGGTGAAGTAGTGAGAAGAAAATAGACCAGCTTTTATAAGCATTAGTCCACAACAGACCATACCTTTATGGCCACACAATAAACAAAAAACTATAAAGAATCTACAAGATCCTCACTATTTTTACTGTTTGCTGAATATAAACAGCTATTGGATTAAGTAGAATAAAATTCCTTCTTAAAGGCTCCCTTCCATTAAGGATCCTCCCTTGTGTATGTTTGATTCATTGAAGATTTCTTGGAAGAGTTAACAATAGAGATAATATTCTATCTGTAACAGAGATAAATTAACACCAAAGACTCTCTGATTATTTATAACCAACTGATGAGGGAAACACAAGCTTGTCACAGGTGTTTGTCATAAGCAAGAAGGATATCCAGAGTAGACTCCAAATCAAAGAGGATTTCCTATAGATAGTGAAGTCCTCCAGATGCTCCAATTTCAAATGACATTATACCATTTGTAACAAGCCTTGGGAGATTATATAATTTCCTGAATACACTCTAAAGAGCTTCTCATGCAAGAAAAGCAAAGTGGATGAAAAATGCCTATTGTCTAAACTGTAATATGCATTTGGATGGACAATCCATAAAGTTGGTCTACCTATGCATTATGCAGCTAGGT
Source organism: Sminthopsis crassicaudata (assembly GCF_048593235.1). Taxonomy (NCBI): domain Eukaryota; kingdom Metazoa; phylum Chordata; class Mammalia; order Dasyuromorphia; family Dasyuridae; genus Sminthopsis; species Sminthopsis crassicaudata. Next base: position 507,753,918 of record NC_133618.1, read on the forward strand.
AGTAAGGTGGATGGAGAACTGGGCCTGAAGTCAGGAAGACTCATCTAGCTGAATTCAAATTTTGCTCAGATACTTCCTAATCATGTGACTTTGGGCAGGTCACTTTACCCCATTTGCCTCAGTTCCTCAATTATAAAAATCAAGCAGAGAAGGAAATGGAAAACTACTCCAGTATTTTTGCTAAGAAAATCCCAAACAGAGTCACAATGAGTTAGACATGACTAAATAAATGGTCAATGAGCTGGATCCCAAAATGAAGAGAAAACCACAAATTAGATTGCCTTTGAAATATTGCCCATGGACCCACATTTAACACCACATACTAAGATTAGATCAAAATGGGTCCAAGATTTAGGCATAAAGAACGAAATCATAAATAAATTGGAGGAACATGGGATGGTTTACCTCTCAGACTTGTGGAGGAGGAAGGAGTTTGTGTCCAAGGGAGAACTAGAGACCATTATTGATCACAAAATAGAAAATTTTGATTACACCAAATTAAAAAGTTTCTGCACAAACAAAACTAATGTAAACAAGATTAGAAGGGAAGTAACAAATTGGGAAAACATTTTTACAGTTAAAGGTTCTGATAAAGGCCTCATCTCCAAAATATACAGAGAATTGACTTTAATTTATAAGAAATCAAGCCATTCTCCAATTGATAAATGGTCAAAGGATATGAACAGACAATTTTCAGATGATGAAATTAAAACTATTTCCACTCATATGAAAGAGTGTTCCAAATCACTATTGATCAGAGAAATGCAAATTAAGACAACTCTGAGGTATCACTACACGCCTGTCAGATTGGCTAAGATTACAGGAACAAATAATGATGAATGTTGGAGGGGCTGTGGGAAAACTGGGACACTGATGCATTGTTGGTGGAGTTGTGAAAGAATCCAACCATTCTGGAGAGCAATCTGGAATTATGCCCAAAAAGTTATCAAAATGTGCATACCCTTTGACCCAGCCATACTACTACTGGGCTTATACCCCAAGGAAATACTAAAGAAGGGAAAGGGTCCTGTATGTGCCAACATGTTTGTGGCAGCCCTTTTCATAGTGGCTAGAAGCTGGAAGATGAATGGATGTCCATCAATTGGAGAATGGTTGGGTAAATTATGGTATATGAATGTTATGGAATATTATTGTTCTGTAAGAAATGACCAACAGGAGAAATACAGAGAGGCTTGGAGAGACTTACATCAACTGATGCTGAGTGAAACGAGCAGAACCAGAAGATCGCTGTACACTTCAACAATGATACTGTACGAGGATGAATGCTGATGGAAGTGGATTTCTTCAACATAGAGAAGAGCTAATCCAATTCCAATTGATTAATGATGGACAGAATCAGCTACATCCAGAAAAGGAACAATGGGAAATGAGTGTAAACTGTTATTTTTACCTTCTGAATCCAATTCTTCTTGTGCAACAAGAAATTCGGTTCTACACACATATATTGTATCTAGAATATACTGTAATATATTTAACATGTATAAGACTGCCTGCCATCTGGGGGAGGGGGTTGGGGGAGGAAGGGGAAAAATCTGAATAGAAGTAAGTGCAAGGGATAATGTTGTAAAAAGTTACCCATGCATATGTACTGTCCAAAAAAAAGTTATAATTATAAAATAAAATTAAAATTAAAAAAAAAAAGAAATATTGCCCACATTTTTTAATGATTCCAATCTCCTTAAGGAGATTGTAATATTAGTATTCTTTCAGCCATACCATATGGTTATAAGGCTTTATGCTGGAAACACGAAAGAAATAAAGCTTTGAGTCCAAAGAAAATGGAGAGGGGCATGATGACATATTACCTTTTAAGGACTGTGCTGCTTCCAGTTGATCAATGATGGACAGAAACAACTACACCCAGAGAAGGAACACTGGGAAGTGAATGTAAATTGTTAGCACTACTGTCTATCTACCCAGGTTACTTATACCTTCGGAATCTAATACTTAATGTGCAACAAGAAAATGGTATTTACACACATATATTGTATCTAGGTTATATTGTAACACATGTAAAATGTATGGGATTGCCTGTCATGGGGGGGAGGGAGTGGAGGGAGGGAGAGATAATTTGGAAAAATGAATACAAGGGATAATATTATAAAAAATATATACTGTGGGAAAAAAATTCTAAATAAAATTAAATTAAATTTAAAAAAAGAGAAAGAGCCTGGGGGGAAAAAAAAGGACTGTGCTGGTATAAAAGAGTTGAAAGAAAGATATTACCATTAAAGGAGGTGGGATATTGAACAGTGAAAGCAAGAGATCCCTAATGGAAAGCATACATTGTCCATTGCTATTCACTCAATGTCAGGATATCTAAAGGAAGACACTCCCTGCCCCTCACCATCGGATGAACCCCCAGTCAGGATTTGTGGGAAAACATGGACAAGTCTCATAGAATGGAAGTATTGATGGGCTGTAACCTACTCCACTGAAAGAAGTACCTTCGTCAGTGTGATGACACATCAATCACATTGTCACAATAAATCCTATACTCTAGTCTTCCAAGAGTGAATGCTTCTCTAAAGCAGTTTCTCTAAGCTAGGAATTTTTGCCAAACTTGTGTAATGTTCAAAACATCTTGCCTGAGATGGGTGAAAGAACTTGAAACCATGACATGTGAGATTATTTAAAAGACTCTGGAATGTTTATTCTGGAGGATGAAGAAGTTAGAAAGGAGCCCTGGTAGCTGGCTTCAACTTTTTGAAAGATTGGTACTTGAAAAAAGAAGAAAATTTCAAATATAAGACTCCAAAGAACAGATGAATTAGAAGTAATAAGTGGTTATTATAGAGTGGGCTTAATATAAGACAGAACTTACTTTTTTCAGTAGATAATATTTTATTTTTTCCAATTACATTTGAAGACAATTTTAATATTCATTGTTTGTGTAAAGATTTTGAATTCCAAATTTTCTCCTTCCCTCCTTCCTTTCCCCCCTCCCTAAGATGGTAAGCAATTTAATAGAGATCATATATATGTAATCATATAAAACATATATCCATAATAGTCATGTTGTGAAAGAAGAAACAGAACAAAAGGAAAAATAAAGAAAGTGAAAATACTTTGTTTCAATTTGTATTCAGACTCCATCAGTTCTTTCTCTGGATGTGGATAGCATCATGAGTATTTTGGACTTTATGAGAGAACTTTCTAACAATTTTACCTATCTTACAAAATGACATAGTGTTATACTGTGCACAAATCACTGGATGTGGACTTAGGAAGACCTGAATTCAAATCCAGCCTCTGATTCTTAGTTGTTGTGTGATCCTAGACAAGTCATTCAACCTGAGTCCATTTTTCCTGCCTTTACTCTGCCATCTTGGCTCTGCCTCTGAGTCCCTTTTTCCTTATTTGTAAAATGGAGATAATAATATCTCCCTCACAAGATTGTTTTGAGGATCAAATGAGTTGAGGCATATAAAGTGCTTTGTAAACCTTAAGCCATTATATAAATATTAGTTATTTTTATTAAAATTTGAATGGGTTGCCTCAATTCAATTCAATAAGTATTTAAGCACAAATTGTTCGTGTATAGAGGTACATATTTTAAATGTGGTACAGTCTCTCCATAATGATGCTTACAACCTCATAGGAGGAAGGAGATATATGAAGATAACTACATGGACCTAATATGTAATATGTGGTAATCTCTACCCTCTTCTCTCTAGTCACACAGCTATCACCTGTGATCCAGGCTTTCTTCACTTCTCATCTGGACTAAAAGTAGAGCTCCCTGCCTCGAGTCTCTCTCCACTAGAGTCCCTCCTCCACACACCTGACAAGGTGATTTTCCTAAAGTAAAAGTCAGACTATGTCACTCTCCTATTTAATACATCCCAATGGCTCCCTATTGCCACCAAGATCAAATAAAAACTTCTCTGTTTAGCTTTTGAAACCCATTAACAACTTAACCCCAATTTATCTTTTCCATTTTTAAAAATTTCTCAGATCTTCCTACACTCTATCCAACTGGCCTTCTTGCAGTTTCTCACATATGATGATCTAGCTTCTGTCTAAGCACCTTCCAGTTGCCTTTCCCCTTGCACTTGAATCTTATCTTCCATTCTTTCATCACGAAGTCTTTTCTGATCTTCTTTCCTGTATTACTAATATTCTCCCCCAACCAAAAGAATTATTTTAAATTAATTTTATATGCACTTCACATATTTTTATTTCATTTGTTTTATTTTTTTAATTTAGTAAATAAAATTATCATTTCCATAACAGTAGAATAATAAAAAATATGATCGCACCTGAAGTACATATAGTTATTTATGTAATCCTGTCTCTCTAATAGAAGAGCAAAAAAATGATTCATTTTTGCTTTGTATCCTCTGTGCTTAGGACAGTTGCTGGATCATTATTGATGTGTCATTGTGTAAATTCACTGGCATTAGAGAACAAGTCTCTGGAATTGTTTTCTTGTAAAGTACTGAGCTCACCATCATTGGTGGAATTCAAATTGAGGCTGCCTGACTACTAGGCAAAGACATTGTGAGAGAATTTTGATGAATCATGGGGCATTTGACCAGGTAGATGAATTCTAAGATTCCTCCTAATTCAAAGATTCTATGAATCTCAATAATTAGTGAATCCAGTGAGGAGGGTGTCTTTTAGATCTGTGATATGATTTCTTTTAGTCCCTGGATGATTGCTTTTAGATTCAGGAAACATGCCAATTTGCACATTTGTCCCTGTAGCAAAAACAAAGCAGCCATATTTCCCAATATTCAACTTTTTAAAAAAATGCTAGAATGTAAAGGGATTTCTCGTGGTTACATGATTGTCTGAGTCAAATAATTCCATCAGAAAGATAACTATGTGGTCCCTGTAATTGATCTGATGGAAGTAGAAGACACCATATATGTCACCTGCTACCTGCCTCGATTTTGGATGCATTTTGGCATGGCAGAGCATTGACCCTGTCCCTGAGAGGTTAAAATACTGGTTTAGAAACCAAGGCTTTCTAGTTTTTACGAGGTAGCAACTTGTTGAAGCAAAGACTGAAATCAGAAGACCTGGTTTTATACAATAGAACCTTGAGTAACACTGAGCAAGCCATTTAATTGCTTTGAACCTATTTCCCCATCTATAAAATAAGATGATTGTCTTTCTATTCTAATCTATAACCCTCTCTTTGAATTTTAAAGGCTTTCCTAGTCTGGCTCCTTCCTACCCTTCCATTCTTTTTGACACAGTACCTTACTCCCCTTCCCTTACTCCTGGATCCAGTGAATCAGACCTCTGTTCTGTTCTTCACACATGGCACTACATCTCCCTACCCTGGCCAGCTGTTTCCCATTTCTGGAACATTCTTCCTTCTCCTCTCTGCCGGGATCTCATCTAAAATCCCACCTTCTGAGAATATCCTTTCCTAGTCTTCATTCATCTTAATGCCTTCCTTCTGACATCAGCTCCAGTGTATCCCATGGATACCTTGTACATACATAGGTGTTTGCACATTGTCTCCACCATTAGACTATGATCATTCTCCCTAAGAACAGGGCCTGTTTTTTGCCTTCTTTACAACCCCAGTGCTTAGTTACGTACCTGACGTACAGTAGGCACTTAATAAATGCTTGTTGACGACTCTGGAAAAGAAGGCCCTGCTCTCTGAGCTAGGTCTTCGTTGTTAACTGTAGACCCAGTGTACCAATGCTCTAAAAATTTTATGCAAATAATTATGGCCCTGAAACAGAATGAACACACAGACACACACACACAGACACACAGACACAGACACACAGACACAGACACACACACACACACACACACACACACACACAGACACACAGACACACAGACACACAGACACACACACACACACACACACACACACACACACACACACACAACCTCATTACCTGAGACCAAGATGAGTTCAGGAAAATGTAAATGGAATTTCAACACCTCCTAGATCAATCGCAATTATACATCTGGTACAGAGCAGATGGGATGGGGGGGGGGCTGTATTCAAGGTTTCCTGAGGGGTGAGGAGGAGGGTGCTTGTTAACCAAATCTCTTCCCCAAAAAGCTATGATTAGGCAGAAAACAAGCCCCATTATCTACTTCAAATGAGAATTCTGCCTTCTCTGCTCCAGCTCTTTCAACTGTTTCCTTGAAGAAAAAAAAAGACACTGCTTGATAAAGAATATAAGATGTGTTCTTGTTTTCTTGTAGGGCCCTGTGTCTCAGTCTCAAGTGTCTTGGTAATCAGAGGTACTAAATGGTATTTATAGACTCCAGGGCCACTTGGAGCATTTGAAATTCTGAGTTAGCAACCTTTTCCTTGTTCAGGAGTGGCCAGGGTTATTGTGTAACATGGGCCTTTTCTGTCGTTTAGGATTTCAAAATGCAATCAACAGGATGGCAGAAACCATGGCACTGTTGAAGAAGGTGCCACTTCTGCAGTTGGCAAACTGTTTGATCTTGATGGAATGATTAAGAACCTTTTATTTTCTTTCTTTGGGTCTAGTAAGTTTACCTTCCTTGTGGCCAGTACTTATCAAACCCTTTAAACCAGTCTATTTTAGAATCAACAGGGACCAGATTGGCTTGGCCCCCAGGGACAGAACCAGAAGCAAATGGTAGAAGTTGAAAAGAGGCAATTTTCTGATTTGATTGTGGAAATTTTCCTAAGAAGCAATGCTGTTCAATGGTCAAATAGGCTGCCTTGCTATCCAATGAGCTTCCCATCACTACAAATCCTCAGAGTCTGGAAAACTGCTTATTGGGAGGTAACATTGTCCTGTGGTTGGGATGCTGGGATAAACCCCCAACTCCAATCCCACCTCAGGTACTTAAAGACCTTGTGACCCTAAGTGAGTAGTGTCATCTCTTTGATCCTCAGTCTCTTCATTTGTAAAAGGAGATGGTGAGAGTACCTCCTGTGTAGGAATTACAATTCTTCCCATCAGAATTAAATAAGATAATGTATATAAAGCACCTTGCAAAGCTTAGAACATTATAAAAGTTTCATTATGATGATGACATAGATGGAATCTATAATATGTGGGTCTGACAAGCTGATCCCTTTTCGCTTTGGCATAATTCTTCCATCTTCATGTCTTCTTCAGGAACATGGAGTCCCAGCAAGTGAGACAGACTTTTTTTAATAGTTTTTATTTACCAGATATATGCATGGGTAATTTTACAGCACTGACAATTGCCAAACCTTTTGTTCTCAGTTTTCTCCTCCTTCCCCCACCCCAAGATGGCAGGTTGACCAATACATGTTAAATATGTTAAAGTATAAATTAAATACAATATATGTATGCATGGTGAGACAGACATCTTGAAAGTTGATCTGTCCTTCACATGGGGTGACCATTCAATTCATTATAAAAAATAATAGCTTAAGACTTACAAAGTATCGTACAACTATCTTCTCATTTTATCCTAACAACAGTGGGAGGAAGGTGCAAATATCATCCTCATTTTAAAGATGAAGAAACTAAGGCAGCCAAATTAAGTGACTTGATCTTACAGAGATTTATGTAAATCATTCTAGAATCTGTTCATGTTTTCCATCTCTATGTTCCCTAGAGTAGTGAATTTAACTTAATTCAATCCAGTTTAACAAACTCCTTGAGTTCATTAAAACTCCTTAAATTCAATGACCATAATCTAAAGTTTCACCACTTGCTTTAAATCCCCAAATACCTTAGGTTCTAAGGAGATTCCTAGGCTTAGTATTCCAGAATTAGATGAAAATGTCATCCTCCCTATCCTCTCCATGGTTTTACAAACTTCAAACTTAATTCCATTCAGCCTTCCCATGCAGACTTAAGAGTCTGACTTATTTTGTCTTCTTACTGGAGATACATCCTATCCCTCTCCCACCTCTACTAGTGTCCCACTATCGCTTGGTCATTTTAGTTGCTCTTTTCCAGATCTGTTATGGCCTTCCTCTATAACCTAGCCAGACCTATTGGACACACACCAGTCAGGATTAACATCAAGATTTGGGCACTGATGGATCTAAGATTTAATTAATGAGAACTCTTCTTTTATTCCTGCAGAATACAACTCCTCTATGCATTCTCATTCCATGCCATTATTGCTCATGTATTTCTATGAATTCTCCAAAGATTCTTGCCTGATGAGCTGGGAACTTTCCTCTGATACTTTAAATATATTAAGAATACAAATGTATCTCTGGGGCTTTCCACCTATGGTCTCTCACTCTTGCTCTATGGCTGACCCACCTTCTTTTCCAATCTTGCTTGTCCTTAGTGACAATTTTTTCTTGACTGCTGATCACTGCTAAAGTGATCATTAATGATATACAGAAACCTATTTATACTTACCTTGCATCTTTCCATTGCCCCTTGGATCATGGGATTTGGGATCTACTCCAAATGTCTTACCAAATGTTTTATATATTAGAATGGAAGTTTCTTGTGAGCAGTAACTGTTTTTACCTTTCTTTATATCCTCAGTGTTTAGTACAGTGTATGAAACATAGTCCTCACTTAATAAATGCTTGCTGACTAACTGATTGGTGTTGGCCAATTTACTTAGATTCTTTGGTTCTGTTTCCTCATCCATAAATTAGAGCTTTGGATTAGACAGCTTCTAAGGTCCTTTCCAGGACTTAAATCTATAATCTTATTATATGTCATTGAAAATTACATAGTAATTGAAAGAAATACTTGGAAGCTACCTAAATATCCATCAATAGGATTGAATGTTCAATAATCAAGTTGGATATTATGTGCTATTTTCATATATGATGCCATCAACACTTTCAAGAGTTAAGAATAGAAAAAACCTGGAAAGACAGCAAAATCAACAAGCATTTATTAATAGTATATTATTAGCACTGTGCTAATGTGCTGAGGATACAAGGAATAACTAAGAAACAGTTCCTTCCCTCAAGGAGCTCATAACCTAATCAGGAAAACAACATGCAAAAATGGTGTACCAACAAGAGAAATACAATATGGAGATTATCAGAGGGAAAGAAATAGAAAGAAAATAAAAATGGAAAAAGAAAAAAAAACAGAAAATGGATCCACATTATGATCACATAAAAGGATTAAATGACTGAAAGTGAAATCCAAGAATTCTTATGGGGACATAGAGGGATACACTGAAAATTTGTAATGATGTATATATTGAAAAAAATTAAATTAGATGCAAGTAGTTACTAAGAAAGTTTAGTTGGTTATATTGACAACATTTTTGATAAAACTTTTTTTTCCAACAAGGGAGGACTTTTTTTATACTAAGAGATGTTGAAAACATCACTCAGAAAGGGTGGGGAGAGAGAGGGAGGAAGAGAGGGAGGAAGGACAGAAGGAATAAGAAACTAAGTTGACAGTCAGTTGCATGTCAGAGTAGACAGTATGTTTTTTCATCTACTTTGCTTTTTTGTGAAGATGGTTAGAATAGTCTTTCAAATTACTGTGGGCATTTCTAAAGAGGTTTTGTAAATTTGTGGGGTTCAATATAAATAATGTGATCAATGAGCAGTAGCATATGGAGGACCTCACCCTCAACCGAGGGTCTTACCTTTTTTTTCTTTGTATAGGACATTCTCCATGGCCTCTTAGGTGAACATATTGCTTCTTGTTTTACAGGGAGATTCAATAAAAGTCTCAATATTAGCTGTTTTGGAGTTTGGGTGTTACAGATGAGACACACCTAGTGAATAGGACACAGAGAGACAGATGGCATTTCATAATGGAATGTGCTGAGAGTTTTCTACTTTGGGAAGAGTCTGCTTTCCATTCCATTGTAAGCTCTACCAATTCCTGCAGCTGAGAATTATGTTAAAAAGTCATGAGGGAGAGTGCTTGTTCTCCAGCATAATTATCTCTCCAAAATTTGAAATCATTTTGACAGAGCTCTCACTCTCTGTGCCACATAGTTTTCCTGGCTGCTCAGAATCAGCAGGATAGGAAAATGCTTCACTTAATCGATGTTAATATTTTACCATTTTTAATTAAATATGAGAACATGGAGGAAATGTGAGCATGACATTTTGAAATATAAATTATGAAAACCCTTTCCTTCCAGATGTGCCCATCTCAATTGCTTCTTCTCTGTGAGTTCTATCTATTTGGGTACAAAATGTATTTTTCCTTTCTGATAAGTGACCCATCAGGTAAGAGAAGCATTTGGCAAGAATGTAGGAGGGTTCATTAGCCATATAGAAAACTATTTCCATTTAGCATTTTTTTCTTGGTGACATCTCACCATTGGCTTGATATGTATCTCATCAGTAATAGTGTGGTGATTGGTACCAAATGGAAATTTCCAGCCTTGGTAAATATAGAGAAGCTTCTTGAGTACCCCCCAAAACTCATCTAAAGTGTCTACATCTGCTCCTCCTTGGTACTGTTCATGAGTTTCATAGATGAGAGATTAGAATCTTAAATCCTCTATTAGCACTGTTAAGTGTCTTGATTAGAAAAGACTAGAAAAAACCCAGAGACTCCAGCAGAGAAACATTGATTAGCAATCATCAACCATCTATATTCTCCCTTGATTCCAATTGATTCCATTCAAAGATCTTTCCAAGAAGTGGGAAATCAGATATTTAAGTTTTTCTCTTTCCTCCTGACAAGCAAAAGGATAGGAAAAATAAACATTTTTTCAGTGACAAGTAAAACCTCTATAATTCACCTAACTGAGCAAAAAAGTCATTCTGAATTTTTTGAGCTTAAAAACACACATTTAGTTTTGTGACTTTACAGTTTGTACAATAATCAGAACTTGGTTAATTACTGAGTCAGTGTAGAATTGGGAGATGGGGAGAGGGGAGATCATTTCATATAAAGCTCCCTTTCTGGATTAGAGATAGTTATTCTCTTGGGAAGAGAATAGGGAATTGGAAGAATGGAATATGATAGTATTCATCAAGTATTTGAATGACTGTCATGTGAAAGAAGATTTAAACTTATCAGATCTGCATTGTCCCCAAGAGCAGAATTAGCAGAATGGGCAGAATTCGAAGAGAGATAAACTTGGACTCAATATAAGGAAAAATACTCTAATGATTAGAACTATCAAGAGTAAAATAGCCTTTCTTGCCTCTCACCCAGAACTTCTTTCTCTCCCTCAATTTCCTAGCAATCATGGTAAGTGACTTTTTCAAAGTCACCCTGCTAGTAAGTGTATGGGGTTAGAATTGAGGTTTTCTTGATTCTGGGGTAAGTGCTTTATCCTACCTGCCCCTCATTAGAACTTTTTTTTTTCTTTTTTTTTCTTTTTAGGCTGGAGTTATGTGACTTGCCTAGGGTCACACAGCTAGGAAGTGTTAAGTGTCTGAGACCAAATTTGAACTCGTGTCCTCCCTGAATTCAAGGCTGGTGCTCTATCCACTGCGCCACCTAGCTGCCCCCCTCATTAGAACTTTTAAAACGGAAGTCAGATATTCATTTTTCTGGGATTCTGAAAAAAAAAGAAAAAGAAATTGAGAGAAATCTTATTCAGGAAGAGGTTGAACCAAATGACCTCTAAGTTCCAGCTCAGCGATTCTGTGATTCAGTGATAAGTTCTACATTCCTGAAGCAGGTTTGCTTTAATGAAGAAATAAGAGAGCTTTGTAATTACCTCACAGAGTTCCCATCTTAAGCCATGCTGGTGTTTCTGATTACTGTCAATTCAAAAAGTTTATTTTCCTGAGTTGGCAAATATTCTCCTAATAATCTCCTTTACATTCTTCATTTATTTAGAAGACATCTAGCTGATGCATCTCCTATCTACTTCTATGTCTGGTCCTTTTAAAAAAAATCCCTTTTTGCAGTGAACTGAAAAATCATTAACAGATATATTCAAAAACACATAAAAGGGGGGGAAGGTTGCTTGTGAAGCTAAGAACGATTGTATTCAGTTTCTTTTTTAAAGCATATATATTATAACAAAAATACCCTCTTTGTGCCTCCTTCTGAATTTGTTTTTGTTCTCCCCAGTTTTTTTGTTTTATTGATGTTATTTCTTATATCTCTACAGTCTCTATTCCCCACCTCCCATCCCTACCAATAGAAACCCTCCTTTGTAACAAATAAGTATAGTCAAGAAAAACAAATCAATAATAGTGACCCTGGATGAAATTGTATATCTCATTTATCATTTCTTTTCCAAGAAGCAGGTGGGCCTCTTTTTCCTTCTCTGTAATGCTTTACCAGTGTCTACCACTGAGTTCTACACCCAGTAAGTGCTTAATAAATCTCAAGTGGCTGATTGATTATTTGATCTCCTCAGGCATATGCATTATGTTTCATGAGGGTGTACACCTAAGGAATTTTTTTTCTTAATTTTAGGCAAACATTTATTGAGCATTCAATCATGGAGCACACTTTTATTCATCCAACAAAATTTAAACTTAACTAGACTTATTTTTTAATGAACAATTGAATGTTGATTTAAAATATAGACCTTAAAAATAAGCCTGAATATATATATATATATATGCACATATATACATATATATCTATATAAAATATATACAAATATATATACATATACATATATATAAAATATCAAATACTCTATACAAAAGTTTACAATGGTGTCTAAATTATCTGCATTCCCTATATACAGGTTTGCAGAGGCCAAAAGGATCAAAAATGACCAAAAATATTTGAAGGATCCCATGTAAACAGGTCTGGTTAAACAGTCCAGTGCCATTGTCCTTTTAAGGCCTAATGGCTGCCCAAACTCTCCCTGCCCCTGCTGTCCATGGAAGGCTATGCTGAAAACCACCTGAAATAAAAGCCAAATTGTAGTTCGGCCCTCTCTTCCCCAGCCATGGAGAGATCTCATCCACGAGAGGCAGCTTCTCACATGGCAAACTAGCAGGTGACAAACAGAGTTCATGCTCTGAATCTGCCAAGCCTGAGGCAGCATTAGCAGAGCCAGGATTTCAGTGAGCAGACTTTATTTGCTTCTGCGGCATGTAATGCTTCCCATAGCTAAACAGAAAGAAGCCCCATGCTCCCCTCCTCTTACCTGAACTTCCTCAGAACAGAGTGGGTAGAGAGGATGCCGAGCTCCAGCTTTTTTTCCCTTATAAATCTTGCAATAAGGTCAAATATAGATGGCTTTTTTTTTTTAACTCTTGGTTCCCCTAGTAGACAGAGAATGAGTTATTCAAGGGACATTTGAAATATTCATGTTCCTTTTCCCAGGGTGCCTATATCCCCCTTGCAGGGCTCTTTCCTCCCACAGTTTGTTTAATCCATATTTAACAGAATCTGCAACTACAGGGGCTGAAAGTGCTATAGCAACTTTTTCCTACTTGGGGTGAACAGGTCAGAGCTATTTGTGTGTTTTCAGTGGATGGCAGAGATACCAACCCAAAGAACTGACCCTGGAATCTCAGGGGGGGAAATGCCTCCTTTAGGGTATAAGAAAAGACTCTCCCAGTCACTTTTACACAATATTTCTGGAAGAATATAAAATGAGAATAATGGAGGAGTCATCTCTGTACTTCTCTCTCTCAGCAAGTATCCATGAGACCTTGAGATTACCAAGAATATACAATCAGCCCCAAGCCTTATCTTTAAGGGGCTTACAGAATTCTAATATTTAGTCCCGCTTCTTCACTGTTCAGATGAAGGCGTCTGATCTAGGTCGGTAAGGAACAGAGACAGAGAGATGGGAAATTTTCATCACAAGGCAACTGACAACATGCAGCCAAGCATGATTAGTGCCGAGTGAATAGTTTAGGCAAAAAATTCTAGAGGAGATAGTTTGCTGTGGTTGGAAAATCCCTGAGCTCAAGTTCCAGCTTTGCTACTTCTGGCTGAGTGATCTTGCAAGTCCCAGTTTTTCCTCAGCCACAGTTTCGTCACGTAAAGAAGTGTTTGGACTATTTACTCTCTGAAGTCCCTCTTCCTCTTCTAATTTAAGATTCTATACCCATTTTGTAAAATAGCAATCTGAAATTTAGCAGGTGCAAGGTCATTTGCTGAATTAGCAATCCTGATCCCAAATTAGAAGCCAGACCTTGTCTTTTCCGTGTTATTCAAAAATAGGGGCCTAATATCATGCGCTAATTCATATTTGTCTTTTGGAGAGGAGGGAAATTTCCTCAGAAGATTCAAACTTTTGAAGAGATTCCCATCAAAGAAACAAACCAACTAGGGATGCTAAAAAAGCAATACTTCTTTATTTGATATGCTTATAGCTGACCCAGGGAAAGGCCTTGTGACTTGTGACATTCTTGGGATGGAGGGGAGGAAAGGAACAGAAAAGGGAAGAAAGATCATGGATCCATCAGAATCATAGTCACTTGAAAGACCCTCCAGAGGAATAGGATTCTGCCATAATTTTATCAAGGGTTTCCAAGGTCTTGGATGAAGTGATCTTGAAGACACAATAGCAGAAAACAATCAATAATCAAATGATAAATTCCTGACCAAGCATCCAGGTTATGGGACCCACTCCTCCAGCACTAGTAAATGTTTAATTACTGACTCTGATAAAAAAAATAAATAAATAAAAGCACAACACATTTTTAGGTTTAGTCTGAATTATTAATCTCTTCCTCCATCACTTTCTTAAATATAGACAATTTTTAAAAATCCAATAAACCAAGCCCTGATTTGCCGTTTTTGCTGATTTCCAAGTTGTACATGTTCCTACTGAAAATTTAACAATCTTTCAAACCAGTTCTAGTTGACTCCAGCAAGCCCCTGCCCTCATCCCTAAGCCAAGTTCACATACCTGGAATCACCTCACAACAGAACTAGCTGGCAGTGTCAAAGTCAGGTGCAGTGCAGAGAAAGGGAGGTCTGGGGAAAAGAGGAAGTATTGGGAGGTCTCCCTATGTAAGGGAGATCTTTTTTGCATTGGTCTCTGGATCTGTATTTTGGGGCAATGTCATCATTTGTGGTTAATGGCTACTCACTATTTAAGAGTATATAAATCTATCTCACTCAAATAAACCAAAACTATAAGTTTAGAGCAATGAACATTTCAGATATGGGAGCTGATACTAGAGAATGAGTACAAATCCAAGCAGGTACATAAATGTAGAGACAACCTATCAAAATAACTAGCATCTGTCTCCAAAAATGGACAATACTTCCCCCCAAATGTTGTGATCCTGGATATCTTAGAATCAGCCAGAGTCAGGATAAGCAAAAGTCTTTATTCTTGGTCTTTTGGGGTCGCCATCAGGGGATTAGATATAGGAATCTCCACACCTCCTTCCTCTCTTTCCACCGACAAAGAATGATCCCGCTTGTCCTACTCCACCCTCTGATCTCCCTTCCCCTTCTCTGTCCACACCCACAGATCGAGCCAGCATAGAGTTGAGTAGGGTCATCCTCCAAGCATATGCTAATAGAAAATTATCCAATTGGTAATTAGCCTTAAGTGCTAGGTTATCTTACGTTAAGTGCATCTGCTCAGTTCTAGCCCTTTACATCTCCCGCTTTCTTTTGTTTTAGAACACAGGTGGTCGCGCCATCCCTGACTTTTCAGGGAGGTGAGAACCCCAAAAAGGAGGTGATCACACCCTCCCTGGCTTCTCAGGAAGGGAGATGAAAAGCACCAAAAGGAAGTGGGGATTGTTAGCGGGTTTCTGGGCTGAAGGGTCTTATTGAAAACAGGTATGCACAAACCCATCAGCATGGGAGGTATTACATAGCAATAACACACAGGCTATTAGTGATGATTCTCCCCACAGTCAGTACAGGCTCAATGAGATGTAACAAACATGAATTGTACGTGCAAGCAGTGATATAACAAACAATATAATCAACATGGTGTTGTAAAAGATTTCCAGACGTCCTAGAAGAAAGGAATGTAAACATAAGTCACACATACACCTTCAGCAGCCAAGAGATAGTCCAAAACCAATCTATTGTCCATTGTTTCACGTGTCAGGGAATCCAATGATTCCCACAAGTTTTTGAGTCCTGCAACAGTCTTTTTATATGTTAGGGAATACAATGATTCCTGCAGGTTTTAAAATTCTGCAACAGTATTATGTCTCAGAGAATCCAATTATTCCTGAGGGCTTTCAAGTCCTCCAACAGTCTTATCATGTCTCAGAGAATCCAATGATTCCTGAGGGTTTTTAATTCCAACAATTTTTGATATCCATGAGTCAAACTCCATAACTCCCAGGCTCTTTCAGTAATGGGCACAGTCAGCAATGGAACCACCTGATGTTTCTTGGGTCTTCTCCTTCGTTTCAAGGGTCTGATCCATCTCTCTCCGATGGACAAGGTGAATATGGCTTGTTGGCACCCATCTGATTGCTTCTTCACCTGTAGAGATACAAACAAACCCTCTCCCCCAAGCAGTTAACCTATCTGGTCCCTTCCATTCACCATTTGATCTGGCGATTATCTAAAGACAATGGAGTTGCTCCCACTGGACACGGCCCTTTCAGTGGGTTATAAAATCTGTCTGCCAGAACCAGTGCATCTTTATCAAAAATTTAAAAATTAATGGTATAGAAAACTAAATTTAGAAGTTCTCTAGGGTTACCCGTAGCTCTCCCTTTCTTTTGTTTTTGGAGGAGAGTCTTAATGTCTCTGTTTCTTCTCTCTACTATTGCCTGACCTTGAGGATTAAAAAGTATTCCAGTGGTATGTAAAATCTTATACTGTGCACAAAAGTGTGCAAAATGTTTAGAAGTGTATATAGGTCCATTGTCTGTTTTTATTGCTTGTGGCACACCCATAATTGCAAATGCTTGGATAAGGAATTCAGTGATCACTTGGGCTATATCTTTTGCTGTTGGCATTGCAAAAGTGAATCCTGAAAAGGTACCTACCACAACGTGGATAAAAGACAGATGACTAAAAGATTTATAATGGGTCACATCCATTTGCCAAATTTCATTAGGTCTCAAACCATGATAGTTCTTCCCTGGAGGGAGTATAGGAGCTTGGAAAGGAAGTCAAGCTGGACAGGCTTTTACTATGCTCCTAGCTTCTTCTCTTGTTATTCCAAATTGTAAACGTAAAGCTCGGGCAGCCTGATGATATTTAGAATGAGATTCTTGGGCTTCTTGAAATAAAGGAGTACTGGCCAACATAGTTAGAAGGCTATCTGCCTTTGAATTACCATCAAAAATAGGACCTGGAAGTCCACTATGAGAATGACATGCAAGATATAAATCTTACCTGAATGCTTTCTCACTTGCTCTTGAAGTTCCTTAAAGAGCTGATATATATTGGAGACTACAAATTTTATTTGGGCTGTGGCAATTCTTTGAACCACATGTACTGAATAGGCCGAATCAGATATTATATTTATGTCTCCCAAATAATAAGTAAGAACTAGAATGATAGCATACAATTCATTCTGCTGAGTGGACTGAAAAGGAGTTCTGACTACTCTCTTTATAGTTAAGTCACAATAGTATATAGCACAAATATTTTCTTTGGAGGCGTCTGTAAAGCTAGTTGGTCCTTTAAGAGGAACTTTAGAAACCTTTTCTTTAAGAATCCATCGCCAATTATGTAACAGTCTGGTTATCTTTAATGGAGACCCGTATGTAAAATTTGGAGCCATGGCTAATAAAATTTGCCACTCTGGGATGGTTTCACAGCACACATTAACTTGTGCATTAGTATAAAAGATATATATCTTGTCAGGTCTTATCCCAAATAATTGTATTGCTAGCTTAATGGCCTTTAATAAAATTCTAGCCATAAGCACTGGGTAAGGAGTAAGGCTTTGTTCTGGTTGTGCTGGGAGGTTCACCTACTCTATCACATTGTCTCCTTAATGAAGGACTGCTGTGGGTGCCTGTTGTGTAGCAAAAACTGATATTTCCAAGGATTTTTGAATGACTCTTTCAACCACATTGGATAAAGCCAATTCAACTTCTCTCAAAGCCTCTTGAGCTTCTTTTGTAAACTGGCATGGTGAATTTAAAGCACCGTCTCCTCTTAAAATGTCATATAAAGGTTGCAATTGATAGGTAGTCAAGCCTAACACTGACGCATCCATTGGATATTTCCTGTCAATTTCTGGAAGTCATTTAAGGTGTTTAGCTTCTCTGTTCTTAAGGAGAGTTTTTGTACTGTAAGCACCTTAGGATATACTTCATATCCTAAATGTTGAAAAGGAGATGTCTTTGAATTTTTCTGGAGCTATGTGCAATTTATAATTCTTTAGTGTTTCTATGGTTTTTTGTAGACATGCTTCTAACATTTGTTCCTCAGGTGCACATCCCAATATATCATCCATGTAATAACATTACTTTTGGAAATGCTTTTCTTACTGGAGTAAGAGCAGCAGCAACATACATTTGACATATAGTAGGGCTGTTTTTGCCATAGGGCCCAAATAACACAAAGAAGACGTAGGAAAAATATTTTAAGAACAAATCAGATTCTATTCATGTAAAACCAAATCCAATGGCAATCTTTTTTCTCTCATTCCAAACTCACTTTTATAAACCCCTGAGAATAAGTAAACGGAATTTTCTATTCACAGTCATTGACCCATTCTTCTTTAACCATGTGGCTTTCTAGGCCTCTAGTCTGCATTTGTAGCAGTGGCATTCAGAATCAAGCTGCTACATTCTTACTGCAGTTGTGGGAATGCAATATTTTGCAAGAAATAGTGCAAAAACATTGATAATATGGAAATACGTTTTACATGACTTCACTTCTATAATGAGCATTATATTGCTTGCTTTCTTGATGAGTGGGGAAAGGTCTAGAGGGAGTGAGATAATGTGGAGCTGAAATTTTTTTAAATAAATGTTTAAAAATAAACATGATTTTTAAAAAAAATAGTACAAGCAGCTGAAGCTACTTTCTTTTGACTAATTCCTCCATGCCAACTCCTATTCTATTTGAACACCTACCTGTCACCTGCCCAAGCTTTCTTGCATATCTCAGACTTCAGGATTATTTATTCCATAAATTGTAAATCCCCACTCTCCATAGAGGTCTTTTTAGTAGTTTTTAGTGTTATTCCAGAAACAAAATTTTTTAAAACAAGACAACATTTTTGTGGCATAACCAAAGCTGGGGGTGGGGGTTTCAGGGTTCTTAAATGTAAGCACTAGGAATCTCAGGTTAATTAATTAATAATTGAATAATTAACTTCTTCAATCATCAACAATGATGCCCAGTTTATATATATCAAGTATATGCATCACGTAACAATTAGAGAGATATTGAGATCAGAGGAAGAGAAATGGTCACCTACACATGTCTGAGTCTGCATCTTTCCATGGAAATGTTTAGAAAGTCTTCTCAATCCCTGAATTATACACTCAATGCAGCTGGTGGGGATAGGGGGAAGGGGAGTTGGAGGGGACAGTTCCCTCAGCTAAAATGAGAGAAAGTATTTGAAAAGACACTTATAAGTAATTCAGAGAAATCCAGATGAACCAATGCAAAGTGCAGTGAGCCAAGGTTGGAAAACAGTATTCAAACTGACTATAATAATGTAAATGAAAATAGAACTAAACTGAATAACTATCAGGGCAAATCTCAGTCCCAGAATTCAGTTCAACAAGAATACTATGGGTATAAAACGTTACATACACTGTCAGACACAAATATTGTGTTCATTGATCTTGCTTAACTATTTTTCTTATTACAAGAGAAGGCTCATGGGAGGAGATGGGTAGGAGGGACAGAGCAAAAGGGGAAGGGAGAGATATCCAGAAATTACTTTGACATAGAACAAAAGGTAGCAATAAAACATGTAGATGGCTAGGTGTTCAAATAATAAAATAATAATTAATATTTCTATATATTATGTTGCAGGCACTGAGCTAAACACTTTACAACTATTATCTCATTTGATTCTTACAACCACTCAACCCTTCAAAGTAGGTACCATTATTATCCCCACCGTACATATGAGCAAATCAGAGGTTAAGTAAGTTGCCCAGAATCACACATATAGTAAGGATCTGACCGCATTTGAACTCAGGTCTTCCTGACTCCAGATATGGCTCTCAATCCACTGTACTTCCTAGCTACCCTTGAAAAAGACAAATATGCAGCATCTCTGTAAAGTAAAAATTGTGATGAGTCAGAAACCAAGCTTAAAAGCTTAATTCTGCTATATTGCATCCTATGTGCACTGAATTAAAAGAAAAAAATGAATTCTTAAGCTCTCATCCATAATATTGGTCTAATAGTCAACATGCTAAAGCCTGAGTTGCAGACTAGGAAATAGTAGAGTCATATATATAGATTGTATTATAAAGGAACAAGTCATATGGATTTAGAACTGAAAGGACTCTCAAAGGTCATCTGGTCTGATACACACAACTCATCATCACCCCCCAGCCCAATTTTATAGCTGAGGAAACAAGTCCGGAAAAATTCAATGGCTTGCCCAAAGTCACGTAGGCTGTGTTAGAGGTAGAATTTGAAACCAAATCATCTGCATTCCCAAACATCTTTCCTCTGTACCATGTAATTAAAGTAATAAAAATGAACCAAGGGACTCTTTGAGTCCTATACAGAAAACATTTGAATGTTAGCATTGTCCTAAATTAATTATTGAATCCTCCTTCCCCTACACCCAACAAGACAAGACAAAGCAGAAAAAAGATTAACATAAAAAAAGCATAACACAACATAACATACTAAACTATATCACAATACAACACACCATTACAGAACACAACACAACATAACATTACATGACCTAACACTGTACAGCATAACATAATACAACAAAACACTTTGAGCTCTTTGGTCCTGGAGTGAGAAGCATTTGAGACTTCTTCCAAAAGGATTAGATTCAGACATGGTGAGATTCAGGAGAACCTTAAGCCCAGGTGAACTTCACATTGGTCCTCCTATACAAGGACAGAGGTGATATACAGCTGATGCATTATGTATGCCTGTAAATCTCTCTTTTTCTACTCACACTTTCCATAAAATTGTTGTTTCGTTCAGTTATTTCAGTCATATCCCTCTCTCTGTGACCCCATTTGGGGTTTTCTTGGCAAAGATACTACAGTGATTTGCCATTTCCTTCTTCATAAAATTTCTATCTACATCCAGAGAAAAAACTAATAAATGTATAGAATAATTTTACATATAAATTGTGCAATTATGTGTGTTTGTGCCTAATAGTAGCCATCTTGGGGGGGACAGGGAGAGCACAAGAAAAAAAAAGAAAATCACAATAATTTTGTTGCATACTTGAAAGAAATAGCAAGTTGTACATAGTCAATTTATAGTTTCATGCTAATAAATAGCATAAATGCTATGAAAATGCTTGTTTTATTCCATAAATTTTAAAACATTTGAAAACCATAAAATTTCTTCCATTTTTACACTGAATGTATGTATCATTCTGTTTGCAAAAAACCTGGCACCTGATGTAACCTTCAGCAAATCTCTTAATTTCTCTGGACCTCAGTTTCCAAATCTGTAAAATACAAAGGATGAATTGGATGATCTCTAAGGACTTTTTTTGGCTCTTATATCTATTTTAGGGTGCTGTTGAGTAATCTATGAGACAGAAGAGCTGTCTTTATCTTACAAGGACAAGAAGAATAAGTTTAGTGAAATAATTAGAAGAATTGGTTTCATTTTGGGGTATATTATAGAAAAGTTAATTATCTCCCTGATCTCTGTTTTCCTGACCATGCTTCCCCTTTTTCCTCACTTCTCTTTGACATTATTTTTTTCTTTATATTTCCTACCACCTCTTAATCTGGTAGTTTGATGAGGTGAAATGAACAATGGTCTGAGAACTGGGAGATCTTGATTCTCATCCTGATTATACCAATAACTTGAATTTGATCTTGAAAAAATAATTTCCCTTCCCAGTGGAAATTTCTCTTCTCTAGAGCTAAGATTTTCTGTTTTATAAAATGAAATGGTTTTTGTTGCCTTATGACTTATACTTTTAAAGGCAATAGAACAGTCTTAATAAGATGTTGAAATAATATCTTACTTGACTACTTCAGTAATTTCAAGAGTCCCTGAAGATACTGGTATGTCCTCTTTCCATCAACTAAGATTAGAACTTAACAAACAGCTTTAATGAGTTTCTATTGTTTGTCGTCCCCCCCGGGAAAAAAAAAACTATTATGATGCCACTCTTCAGTACAAAGTTTTTTCAGACTTTGCTTAAAGAGTCTTCAGAACACTGAGAAGGCAATAAAGCCAGTGAAGAGACTTGAGCTTGTGTCCTATGAAAACTAATTGAAAATGCTGTGAATGTTTAGGTGGAAGAACAGAAGACCTAAGAAACCATCATGTGCTGGTTGTCTTCAAGTATTCTATTATTTCTCATGTGAAAGAAAGGATAGACTTGTTCTAGTGTGATGGAGAAGGAAAAATCAAAAGTACTAAGTAAAAGTGACAAGATACAAATTTAGGCTTGATATTAGGAAAAACTTCTAAATAATTAATGTTGTGCAAAAGTGGAAAGAGCTAGTAGGTTCTCCTTCACCTGAAATCTATTGGGAAAAAACAAGATGACCACTGTTGGAAATATTGTAAGAAAGATTTTGGTTAAGAAATGAGTTGGACAGGATGATTTCAGAGAGGCCTGGAGAGACTTACATGAACTGATTCTGAGTGAAATGAGCAGGACATATACTTTAACAACAATACTGTATGATGATCGATTCTTATGGACATGACCCTCTTCAACAATGAGATGAACCAGATCAGTTCCAATAGCAGTAGTGAACTGAACCAGCTACACCCAGCGAAAGAACTCTAGGAGATGATTATGAACCACTGTATAGAATTTCCAATCCCTCTAATTTTGTCTGCCTGCATTTTTGATTTCCTTCACAGGCTAATTGTACACTATTTCAAAGTCCGATTCTTTTTGTACAGCAAAACAACTCTTTGGACATGTATACATATATTGTATTTAATTTATACTTTAACATATTTAACATGTATTGCCTGCCATCTGGGGGGAGGGAAGGAGGGGAAAAATTGTAACATAGGGTTTGGCAATTGTCAGTGCTGTAAAATTACCCATGGTAATCTGGTAAATAATAACTATAATTAATTTTAAAAAATAAAAAAGAATGAGTAGAACTAGAACAATTTTCATTGTGAGAATTTATCACTTAAGAAATTGGCAAATGCTACAAATCAGGGATTGATTTATTGTTTTGTTGATTGTTCAGATTTAAGAAAATGATGGAGAAAAGATGTTAATAATTCAGATTAAATTAAAATTGTGTCTTGTATAAAAAAAGGAAATGAGTTGGACAAGAGAACTGTGTAAATATGTACACATATATTGTATTTAAGATATACTTTAACATGTTTAACATGTATGAAACTGCCTGGTATCTAGGGGAGGAGGTGGAGGGAAGGAAGAGAAAAGTTGGAACAGAAGTATTTGCAAGGGTCAATGTCGAAAAATTACCCATGCATATGCTCTGTCAATAAAAAGCTATAATGAAAAAAAGAATTCCTTGTTAAAAAATAAATAAAAAGAAAGAAATGAGTTGGAATAGGTGAAGGGCTTTTATTTTGTTTTGTTTTGATTATTGGTTTTTGGTTGTTGTTTTTGTTATGGATCCCCATGGCAATCTGACAAAGCTTTCCTAACCTTTCTCAGAATATTGTTTTTAAATGCATAAAATAAATTACAAAGAAAACCAATTTATTGAAAGATAATTATCTGAATGTTTAAAAAAAAATTCAATGATCCCAACTTAAGAGTACCTGGTTAAGGTGGTAGATGGTAAAGTAGATAGAGAACTAGCTTTCTAGTCAGATGGACAAGAGTGCAAATTTGACCTCAGATACTTAGTTATGTGACCCTAGGCAAGTAACTTAACTCCAAAATAAAAAAAAATAATAATTAAAAAAAAATCCAGATTAGAAGATCCATACATTCCTTTCAAACTCTTGGGATTTTGCAATTTTGTGATTGGGTGGCCACTAGAGGTCTTCTATTGGGCAGTGACACAGTGGGATGAATGCTGGGGCTAAAATCAAAAAGATTTTTCTTCCTGAGTTCAAATCTGGCCTTGTGATCCTGAACCACGAGGCCACGGAAGGTGAGAGCACAGGAGTACCAGGCCACAGAAGGCGAGACTTGTAAACCACCAAAATGTGGCAAACCATCTAGGCCACCAAATCACAGAAGGCAAGACTTCTAGAACACCAAAATGTGGCAAAAAAATCTAGGCCACAAGGCCATGGAAGGCGAGACTTTCTAGAATGCCAAAATGTGGCAACCCATCTAGGCCACAAGGCCACGAGGTGAGACTACTAGAATGCCAAAATGTAGCAATCCATCTAGGTCATGAGGCCATGAGGCGAGATTTCTAGAACGCCAAAACGTGGCAATCCATCTAGGCCATAAGGCCACAAAAGGCAAGACCACAGGAGCACCAGGCCATGGAAGGCGAGACTTGTAGAATGCCAAAACATGGCAACTCATCGAGGCCATGAGACCACAGAAGGCAAGACTTGTAGAACACCAAAATGTGACAAACTATCTACACCACCAGGTCACAGAAGGTCTAGAACACCAAAACATGGCAAACAATCTAGGCCTCATGGCTTAGATTTAACCCTCAATTTCCTCATCTATAAAAAGAGCTGGAGAAAGAAATGGTACACCACTCCAGTATTTTTGCCAAGAGAACCCCAAAGTTAGTCACAGAGTTGGACACAACTGAAAAGTACTGATTAACAACAGCTCTACAGATAAGTCAGAGCATTCCCAGATTAGTCCTTGAACCATTTTAGAGTTTGGATTTTAGCATCTGATTTCAATGGGTGTATATGAATTGGGAATTTTTATATCTTCAGCAATTTTGCTCAATTTTATTAAAAAATATATAAAAGCTAATCTCCAAAAACATCATAAGTTCCAAAGATTAAAGAGAATCCTGTTCTCCAACAAGATAATTTTTTTTCCTATGTGTGGCTAGACATAAGCATCTCTAATTAGGTTCCTACTTTGAAACTTGTAAGTACAATATTTAGACAGAATAAGCACCATTTTCTAAGAAGCATTTAACCTGTTGTTACTGTGTCTCCAAACAGATATATACAGAAGAAAGGTACTAGATAAATATAGAATAGTCATAAACATCCACCCTTGTCTATTTGAAAATGCAAATATATATATATGTCATTATATATATTAAATATATGTCATAACTTCCTTCTGAGAGGATAAAGTTTGGATTAAAGATTTTTTTCCATGAAATTTAGCTTTATTAGTCTCATAGTTACAGAGTATCTTAAACAAACCTATCAAAATGCAGCTGGTAGAGATCCTCAGGCACCCACATTCCTTTTCAGTCAAAATTTTTTAATTAATACTTGAATTTATATAATCATTTATATGCTTCTTAAATACTCAAAAACCAATTGACATCAATTTACTAGTGCTATTAAAATCTGTATGATTTATAAGGGGAGAAAAAAATCTATCTACCAAAGCCAAGCTTCAGCCTAACTCACTCCAAAATGGTAACAAACTCCAAATCAATAGAATCAAGAGAGCAAATTCTATTTTGTACACAAGGAAAATTAGATGATTTAACCTTGAGCAAAGAAGTAGCAAATGCAAATATCTAAAAGACTGAATTCCAATCACTTATTTTATTCTATTATAATTAGTGACAATAGTTCTTTTTAAATAATATTGTCTTTTCCCAATTACCTGTAAAGGCAATTTTTAACATTCATTCTTTTAAGTTTGAATTACAAATTTTCTCCATCCTTTCCTCTTCTCCCTTTCCTGAGAGAGATATTTTAGGGAATTTGATATGTTATATATTACATATATTGATGTAGTAGATATGTTGTATATGTAAAATCATGTGAAACATATTTCCAAATTAGTAATGTTGTGAAAGAAAAAACAACTCTCCTCAAAAAAATGAGAAAAAAGGAATCCCTCAAAAAAAAAAAAAAAAGGGAATCCCTCTCCATCTCCTTTCTCTCTCTTTCTCTGTCTTTCTCTCTGTCTCTCTCTCTCTGTGTCTGTCTGTCTGTCTGTCTGTCTGTCTCTCTCTGTTTCTCTCTCTCTCTCTCTCTCTCTCTCTCTCTCTCTCTCTCTCTCTCTCTCTCTCTCACACACACACACACACACACACACACACACACACACACACACACACACACTGCTGCTATAAATATTTTTGTATATACAGGTCCTGTTCCCCCTCACCTTTTTTTAATCTTTCAAATATAGGTCTAGTAATTATATTTCTGAATCAAAGAGTACGTAGTTTTATAGCATTTGGGGCATAATAATAAAAGTTCTAAACAACCCTTTATTCCCATTTTACAGATAAGCAACTGATAGCTGAAAAAGTTTAAGTGACTTTCCCATAGTCACACAACTGGAGTTTGAAACAGGATTTGAATTCCAGTCTTCCTAACTCCAAATCCATACTCTATCCATTACACTAACTTGCTGCCTGTTATAATAATGAGACAGATCATTGTATAGCAGATAGACTGCTGAATTTGGAACAAGAAGACCAAAGTTCAAATATGATCTTAACATTAGTTGGGCAGAGAGGAAGAAGTCATTTAATCTCTCAAAGAAGGCTGAAATCTGCATTGCTGCTTCCAAGTATTCCCACACCAATAAAATCACAGATCCTTAATGTTCAATAATTATGGTCTACATTAATAGAAGACCTTCATTCAGATTCATAAAGTGCTTTTTTCTCAATAGCTCTATAATCTCTGTGCAAGGATGGTCATCCCCTATCTCCTAGACAACAAAACTAAGTCCCAGAGTGAAGTCATTTGCCTAGGATCACATAGCTAATGTTTGAGAGTTGAGACCTAAGGGTCCTGAATCCAAAGCTGTTGCTTCTTCAATTATACTACTCTCTCTCCCCTGTCCTTTCTAACCTCCCAACCCCAGTGTCTTTAGACTTATTAGAGTAAGACAGATTGTTCGCACTCCTAAACAGTGGGCAGTCATTAGCCACAAATGGTGACATTCAGCAAAACACAGCTCCAGAGGCCAGGCTTTTCAGAGAAAGCTAGAATTCCCAGGAGATGCCAGCTCTGTGGGAAAACAGCAGCTCTTTATGGTGGGAAGAATGTGTCGACTGCAAAGTCATTAGTGGGAGGTCTGTTTAGGGAGGAAACAATTGGGGAGAGAGAGACTAAAAAAAACTAATTTGGGTTGGAGAAGAGCTCAACTGTTGCTGTAGGAAGCTGAGGAAAGTAGTTATTATCTAATGGCAGGTGGATGTGTATGAGAGAGAGAAAAAGAGAGAGACCCAGACAGAATCAGAACGTAATTACCCAATCCAATTCACAAGGAAAAAGAGAGACAGAAAGGAGAGGTTGCCAGACTGTCTGGAATAGTGACACTTCAGTAATCATCCCCGTCACTCTCTGGTGAGGCTGAAACAAAAGGAAATGGGAGGAGGTAGATATGAGGATATGAGGCACCCTTGGGAAGGACTGGTCATGACACAGAGAGGGCTAGCCAGATTGAATATTTTTCGGTTTAGGGATCAGGAAGAGTTCTGTGACCTGACCAGAATATTATATTTTTTTAATTCATTTTTCCAAATTATCCCCCCCTCCCTCCATTCCCTCCCCCCGATGGCAGGTAATCCCATATATTTTACATGTGTTACAATATAACCTAGATACAATATATGTGTGTAAATACCATTTTCTTGTTGCACATTAAGTATTAGCTTCCGAAGGTATAAGTAACCTGGGTAGATAGACAGTAGTGCTAACAATTTACATTCGCTTCCCAGTGTTCCTTCTCTGGGTATAGTTATTTCTGTCCATCATTGATCAACTGGAAGTGAGTTGGATCTTCTCTATGTTGAAGATTTCCACTTCCATCAGAATACATCCTCATACAGTATTGTTGTTGAAGTGTATAGTGATCTTCTGGTTCTGCTCATTTCACTCAGCAACAGTTGATTTAAGTCTCTCCAAGCCTCTCTGTATTCCTCCTGCTCTGACCAGGATATTATAAAGCTCAAAGGAGATTACCTCACTCATGGCATCTGGAACCCAGTTCAGTTATCCTAAATGTGTCATCACCTGTTCTTAGGAAGCAGTGCTGTGTCATGAAAAGAGAACTGGACTAAGAAGCAGGAAACCTGAATGTAGTCCTAAATCTGCTACTGATTCATTTTATCATTTGGGAGAATGACAGGATAATTGTTGTGTGTGTTCATAACTCAAGAAAGGTTAAAACTGGAAGGAGCCTTAGAAATGGAGTGTCAAAGTTGGAAGCACTTGAGAATTCCAGACCTGGTAAAGACCATATAGACCATTATGTCCCAACCTTTCATTTTTACAGATGGAGAAACTAAGTACCAGGAAGAAGAGGTTATTTGGCCAAGATCACATGGGTAGTTATTGGCAAAAATCAGCATACCCCAACCAGAGTCCATACTGTTACCTCTTGCTAACTATCTGGAATAGGAGTCAAAAGACCTGGGTTCTAGTTTCAACTCCATCACTAATTTACTGTACAATAGGAAAAGAGCCCTTGGCCATTCACTGGTTACGTTAATTAGTTTCTTCCATTATTAAGAGAAATTTCCTATTCACTTCCAAGGCTATTTGGCATTATCCTTTCAGTGACAGCCATTCGAGTCTGAGCTTTTGAAATGGCCTAGAGAAGCAATTTAATTAGCAAGAGGGAGGGAGAAGAGGAGGAAAGGTAGCAGAGGCCAGAGTATTAAAGCAAGAGGCAGCCCCTGGGGATGCCAGCTCTCCATCAATTTCTCTCATCCCATCCCTCTTTGAAGAAGGTAGGATTTGGGAACCAAGCAAAGAAAAGGTGGGCAGTTAGTCAGGAGAATCAAAAGTAAAAGAGATGATTCTGATTTTCTGTGGCCCTTGCCCTTCTCTTTTAGCAAAGAGACGCTAAACGAATGTTTTGAGCTGGCAAGCTGAGCCTCATATGTATACCCTACCTTCTTTCCTTCCTTCTAGCAGGAGGGAAGGAACAGCATGCCTTGAAGCCAGTGTCAAAGTCAGTTCAGGATATTTTGGAAGTTGTTGAATTGGACACCTTATTAGACCACTGCTTCTTCCCCACTTCCCCCTTAAATGCATAATCATGCAAATTATACCCTCAGCATAATGCAACTCATGATATATATGCATATTCCCACACTTTCATACTTTATAAAACATTTGTAAACCATGTGTTTCACATGCCCAACTTGATCTCACATATGTACATTGTGTGATATATACACAGTCTGTGCACATATTCCAGCGTGATTATCAACATAGTTAAATAATGCATGTTTTACATTTGCACTTTTTTCATGTGTCTACATATCTAATCTTACGTGTTCCCACATCAATCAAAGAAGTAAGCAAGCACTTATTAAGTGCATACTATACTATGTGCCAGGCTCTGGGCTAGACTCAAAGAATTCAAAGACAAATGAAAGAATTCAAGGATAAAGGAATTTAAGACAAGGTGAAATATTCTCCTCATTCAAGGAGTTTACATTCTCAACAGGGGGATACAATTTTTTGGTATGTATATATACATATATCACATGTATACAAAATACATACAAAACAGATACCAAGTAACTTTGGAAGGAAAGGCAGTCTAGCTAAGGAAGGAGGAAAGGGAGAAGAGTGCCTTCTGCTCTTGAAGCTTAGTCTTGAAGGAAGCCAGAGCTTCCAGGTACTAGAGGAGGAGGAGGAGGAGCATTCTAGGCGTGGAGGCTCAGGAATTCAAAGATACAGAGATGAGGAATGGAGGACTCTATATAAGGAATAACAAGAATTTGTTAAACCACAAATGTTCAATTCAACAAATGCTCATTAGAAGCAAGGTAGTATAGTAGTCTCCAAGGACACAAAGATGACAAATAATGTAGTCTTTGCCCTCAGAGAGATTATAGCCTATTGTTTATACATATACCGCTGTTTCATAGTTACCTACATGACCACACATATAATTATACATTTGTACTATTTATGAAACACACATATAGATGTAATACAATGTTCTCGTACACATGATATATAGCCATATGTGCAGCATACATTCATATACTTTCAAGCAGGATAATCTCAATATGAGTCAACAATGTGACAAGTAAGCCAAAAATGCTGATGCATTTTAAAATGCACTAATACTAAGTTAGTACC
This sequence comes from Sminthopsis crassicaudata, assembly GCF_048593235.1. Lineage (NCBI taxonomy): Eukaryota > Metazoa > Chordata > Mammalia > Dasyuromorphia > Dasyuridae > Sminthopsis > Sminthopsis crassicaudata. The sequence continues at coordinate 507,783,980 of NC_133618.1, forward strand.
AAGAATGAAGATAGAAAGAGCCCCATTGGTCTCTGACATGTTTAACTCCATCTGGAGAATAGTATTGAGGTCTGGATGCCCCTTTTTGGATAGATATTGACAAATTGGAGAAATAATTAGAGCAGGAATTCTTAACTTGTTTTTTGTTAATATTCTGATTACTAAAGTTCAATATAATTGGTTTCCTTCCCAATCCCATGTATTTTAACTTTATGCATTTAAAACTATTATCCTAAGAAGAGTAGACTTCACTGGACTGCTAAAGGGGTCCATGACACAAAAAAGGACTAAAATCCTCTGGATTGGAGCGAGACACATGGAAATATGTACTGGAAACATGCCAGATGAGAACTGAAGAACTATTGATAGTTGAGGCAAAGATATTTATTGTCATTATCTCCTCAATTATTTTATGGATTATCATATGGGGAAAGGATTCAACTTGCTCTGCCTGGTTCCAAGAAGAATCAGAAAATTACTTTGAGCTGCTCAAAGCCTGCTTTTGTTATTTACTAACTGTGAGATCCCAGCAAGTCACTTTATCTTTCTGGATATTTTCCTCATCTGTAAAGTAAGTTTTGACTAGATAGACTCCAAGGTTCTCTCCAGCTCTAGACCTATGATTTAGTAGGTGGGACTGTAGAGAAACCAATTCCAACTCTGTATAAAAAGAAATTTTCTAACAATAAGATCCCCAACCTAAAATGATTGGTAGGCAGTACATTTCCCAATATTGGAGGTCTTCATAAGGAGGCTGGATGCTTGTTTGTCTCAGATATTTCAGAATAATTGGTTTTTATAAAGCCTTTTAAAGTTTGCAAAGTGATTCTATGATCATTAACTCATTTGATCTTCACAACAAGACTGTGAGATAGATAATATAAATATTAATATCCCCAACTTGCAAAGAAGAAAATTGAGTCTCTGAAAATACATAGTTAATGAATTTCAAAGGGGGAATTTGAACCTGAGTCTTACTAGGTTCAATTCTTATTTAACTCCAAGTATTTCCTTTACTTACTTAGTAGGTCTTACTTATTTCAAGCCTAGCTTCTGTCCATTATATCTAGGTTCGTGATCACATAGTTACAAGATCAGGCAAGCTTTTATTAAGCACCTACTTTGTACCAGGCATTGTGCTAGGACTGGGTTTAGAAAGACAAAAGTGAAAGTCTCTTGTAGCAGGTGGTCTCTGAAGTTTTTTCTGCCTCAGGTTTTAACAAGCCCATGATACACCACAAACTCTTTCCTCTGGAGTCAACTCAAAACACCAGGTGTTCTCTGAAGACCCCAGGGTGCCAGGAAGTCAGCCAGTGGCTGGAGGATATAGTTTGTTCCTTATAGAATCACATGAATCCTCTTGTCTCAACTTATTTATTTATTTCCTTTTAAAGTGCACCTACTGTCAGAGGCACAACAGCCTGTGTATTGGAGCAGGCTTATAAATATTGTAGGATAGGTTTACATTCCCAGAGTGGCCTTATAGGGGGAAATAACGAAGTACTTTGCAAGTCCTTAACGAGAGAGTCAGGGTTTCTCTTCACCTTGTCCTGTAGCACCTTTTAGCAGCCCTTCACCTTGCTGATTCACCATGAGGTAATAGAGTACAGCAAAGTCAGGAGATCTTCTGAATAGGAGACCTGAGTCCTAATTCCAGCTCTGATTCTAATTGTGACCTTGGGCAAGCTCTGTGCCCATCCTGACCCTCTGTTTCCCCAAGTGTAAAATAAAAGGCTCCAACTAGATCAAAGGTTCTTAGTTCAGTCAACACTTAAGTGTTTATTAAGCACCCTACTATGTACCAGGCCATGCTAAAACACTGCGTCCAAGCTTACAAGTCTGTGGATAGATTTTAAGATGTCCTTGAATTGGATAAGAAAAAAATTGCACCTTCATTTTAATGAAACCTGTTTCCTTTATAATGTGATTATTTTATTTTATGTATTTTAAAACATTATCCTGAGAAGAGATATGTAGGCTTCAACCAGACTGTCAAAGGATTCCAGGGCCCATAAAACAGATTAAGAATCCATGGTAACATAGAATCCTAGTAAGACCTGGAAAAGATCCTGGAGACCAGCTACTTCTGCAAATAAGTGCAATTTGTTTGTTTTGAACAGAGTCTGTGGGCTTTTACCTTTTCTTCATCCTAGAGGGGAGGGCCCCTCAGGCACATATGTGCCATTCCTGATTTCAGACTTAGGCCCCGTCCCATCTATTGGACTACTTGGGGCAATTGGGATCTAAAGTCAAAAACAGGGTTGGCCGGGAGTGGGGAAGAGGGGGTGGTAGCTTGATGAATAAAAAATATTTTTTAAGAAAACTTATTGCTGAAGTCAGGAGGACCTGAGTTCAAATCTGGTCTCAGACACTTAACACTTCCTAGCTGTGTGACCCTGGGCAAGTCACTTAACCCCAATCGCCTCAGCAAAAAAAAAAAAAAAAAAAAAGAAAGAAAGAAAGAAAGAAAGAAAGAAAGAAAGAAAGAAAGAAAGAAAGAAAGAAAGAAAGAAAGAAAGAAAGAAAGAAAGAAAGAAAAGAAAAGTAAAGAAAATCTACTGCTCCTCTCTTCTAGAGTCATGAGAGTTTCAAAATGCAGAAAATAAGCTCCATTGAATGGAGGGACTATTTGGGGTATAGAGGGACTCTATCCCCATTGCCTACCAGGACACTTGGCATCAAATAGATGCTTAATAAATGTTTATTGAATTGTTGAATTAAATTATAGATGAGAAAAATAAGATCCAGAGAGGAGTGCCTTAAGGAAGATCACGTAGGCAATAAGTAGATCCCGGAATCTGACGTAGGCCTTTTGACGCTCATCCAAAGCTCTTTTCACAACACCATGTCCCTAAGGTCTCTTCTTCTCTGAAAATCTGCAGTTCTACAAGGAGATTTCCCCCTCCCCCCCTGACTCAGCTATCCCACCTCTTCTTAAATATTCATAGTTGCTGGCAGTTCTGAAGCCTGGCTGGGCCCCCAGAGACCACAGCAGTCAGGGAAGTATGGGTAATGATTACACTAAAACCCTGAAGCGTTGGGCTGTGTAATGTCCTATTTGAATACTCACTTTGTTGATGAAAATAACAAGAAAGAGATGGCTGGGCCCTCTGTTGTGGGTTTTGGTCCGAAGTATTTGGTTCTTTTCTGTCTCCCTTAACTTCTTTCAAAAAAGTAATCAGAGTAATAGGACTGTAGGGGAATAACTTTGGCAAAGAGGAGAAAAGGATTTGTTCTGCTCACAGAAGAGGAGCCAGAACTAAGATAAGCAAGAGAAGGATTGGTCATGAGAAGAGTATATCAAAGACCCTTTCTCATTTAGGAATCATTTTTTAGCTAAGATTTAACATACTTCTGTATACTTATACAAGAATAACTCATTTATCCAGTATTAATAAGGAATTAGCTAATGCATTTTTGTTTCTGTTCTTATTTTATTCTGTGTACCTGCTTCTAAAAGTCCCTCTTGTTTTTGCCATGGTCTGGATAGCCACATAAACAAACTTATTGAAACTTTCAGTAAAATAAGACCAAATTGGTTGAACACCCAATAATAACAACAATGATAATAAGATAGCTAACATTTATGGTGTTTTAAGAATTTAACAAATATTGTCTCATTTGATTCTTATAAAAACACTGATGGGTAAGTGCTATTATTATTCATTTCTTATAGATGAAGAAAATGAGGCAAACAGAGATCAAATGACTAGCCTCATATCACAGAGAAACTTAATGTCTGAGGTAGGATTTGAATTCAGATCTTCCTAACTCCAAGTCCACAGAATCTCATAGTTGAAAAAGATCTTAAAGTTATCCATAGCTGATAGGAATTTAGTAGCAGTCTCCATTTACTTAAACACTTCCATTAAAAGGAAACATACAATTTCCTGAGCAATCCCATTCAACTTCAGGACAACTCCAATTGCTTGGGAAGTTTTTCTTTATCTTAAACCAAAGTCTGCCTCCACTAGTTCTACTGTTTATTCCTCATTCTGTCTTATGGGATCAAGAAGAATCTATCCTCTCCCTATTCCCCAAGTAAACCTTTCAGGTACTTGAAAGCTGAGATCATGTGTGTCCTAAAGTCTTCATTCCTGAGGATAAACACTCTTAATTTCTTCAACTAATCTTCATATGGCATAGTCTGCACTCTTTTCAATTTTCTTTCATCTTCCCCTAGATCTCTTCCAGTTAATCAGTCAAATAAAAAAAAAAAATCCTGAGGGATTATGAGTCTTTGGGATTCCAAGTCCAATTGAACCTAATCCATCCAATTGTCCAGTATGCATGTTACAGAAAATTATGACATTTGAAAAAAAGGGCAGTCAAGTGGAAGGGATCAGGTCATCATTTCTGAAAAATAGATATTCATAATATTATGTAAAGAGTTATTGATATGGGCACTAAAATCTGAATCTGAATTGTGTCTCTGGCTTACTACTTATGGGACCTTGAGAAAGTAATTTTATTTCTTTGAACCTCAGGATCAAGTGAGATAATGGATGCAAAT
>NC_133618.1:507793492-507883492 GCF_048593235.1 Sminthopsis crassicaudata
GAAAGCTGGAACCGATGCCCTTTCTTCTTTTGGACAAACACTCTGATACCGTGTGGAGCAGGCAGTTTATAATGAATTGCTCACAGTGTTGGGAATGAAATGAATCAGGAAAATGAAGCCCACAGTCTGAACTCTAACACCTCACAGTGATTTTTCCAGGAAAGAATTAGGCTCTATCAGGATCTGATGGAACATACTGTGTGTTTCTTAGTCCCTTTATAATCCTTTGGGGAGAACTTTTCATTTCTAGCTCTCCCATCTACCCACAGCCTGATATGGTTTGTGGAGCCTACTTGCTTCCAAATATCTAACTGTTTGGGAATAAAAAGATGCAAAAGTACTGTGAACAATGGCTTGGATGACTGGACAGACCCAGATAACTTTATTCTGATTGTTGGCCATAGATTAAGCCCTAAACTCAGCAACATACCAAGACCTAATCCAACATACGGGATGAATCTCTAAACCCAAGATCAGCTCCAGATTTAACTCTATCAGAATAAAAACAATCCTAAATCTGTCAATAGACTAAATCTTGATATCACCACCACCCCCAGCACAGATTAAACCCAAATACCAGATTCATATTGGGCACTAACAACCAACATAGCCATATCCAGCATCTTTGTTCATGTAATTCTTATGCCTCTAATTCCATTCCCTTCTATCCCCATTTATACCTTTTGAAGTCCTATTGATATTTCAAAACCTAACTCAAAGGCAACTCCAAACTCCCAACCAAAAATGATTTTCCTCTCCTGTAAACTAGAAATTCCTTTATCTTGTCTCTTTTATGCACTGTGTTCAATTTTATAATTATTTATGTATTTATCTTACATTCCCCTACTTTACTATAAATCTCCTTAAGGACAAAGATCCAATTTTATTAGCCTCTGGATCTTCCATAGTACCTAGAATTATAACAACATAGCACCTGTGTAATGAGTGGATGGATGCCCCCAAACAGGTTGGCCTTTCCCCAAGACATAAAGAGCTCCCAAAGAATTAGATGTGTCCATGTAGAATCTGTAGAGGGGTTTTATGTGTTGGGTGGGAGAGTAGACTTATTGACCTCTCAGAATGCTTTCAGCGATGATATTGATGATATAATATTTCAACCACTCTATGACATGACAAAAGCAATCTTCACTCCATTGTCTATGCTTTAAACAATGTGGGGATGCCCAATTAGATGGCATTTTCATAAAATTTGAAGAAACTAGGGGGAAGAAGTTCTTGTGACTTGGCAGAGCCCCAGCCCCATTGCTCAATGTTCACATTCATGTTGATATTTGTGGCCTAAAAGAACCATGAATGAATGAAAAGCATTTCTGTTTATTATGTGCAAATCATTGTATTAAGGTCTGAGGATACAAATGGAAAACTAAAGACTGCTCCTGCTCCAGAGGAATTCACATTCTCTCATTGGGGGAAAATAACATACAAGAAGTTTTATATGCAAGTGAGATGCAAAAATGTCATGGTCTTAAAGGTGAAACTGAAAACCAGATGAAAAATAAAAAGCTTTAATACAAAATAAATAAAATTTTAAAAAGCCAAAAACCAGAAAGCAATATGTCTTCTTTAACATTATTTCCTCTAATAAATCCATATCTACTTATTGGGACTTGGAGTCATGAAGAACTGAGTTAAAAATCGACCTCACACACTTGGTAGCTGTGTGTTCCTGGGCACGAAACTTAACCCTGTTTGCTTAGTTTCCTCATCTGTAAAATGAGAAAGAAGGAAATGGCACAACACGCCAATATTTTTGGCAAGAAAACTCCAAATGGACTCATGAAGAGCTGGACATGCCTGAAATGATTCAACAACAATAATTTGATTGTGTCAAGGACATTAACAGCAAAACTTTCTTCCCCTGGCCTTTAGTAGCTATGGTTAAGTTGCATCTTCACAAGGATTGATTTCCTAGATGATGTCTACAGGGACTGGCCTGGAATTAGGGCTGCTAGTGGGAGGGACTGCTGTTCTCTGGACTCAAGAGCTTGGGATCCTGGACTGCCTCTGGGAGGGGAGCAGCATTGCTTTGACTCACAGGACGCATCTCTCCCTTTGAACAGAAAGCTGTACATCAGCTTATACTGGAATAATGCCTTGCACAACTCTAGGCCTTAAAACTAAGGCTTCTGGTCTCACTAACCATGGTTAACTATCCAATTATGCTTGCCATTCCCCTCCATCTCCCAGTGCTCATGTTTGTGGAAATCTCTATTAATGACTGCAAGTATTAGAATTCACTACTGTGTCTCCATCCCTTGTCTTGTTATTAAAGTACTCAGTCTGATGTAAGGTGCCTTCAAGCAGCTCCAAAAAATTCTCAAAGCAGACTCTGGGGGCTGTGTTAAGGTGATTTTATATACCATGAAAGTCATTTGTTTCTATTTTTTTATTTACATAAATAAAACATTTACTTCATGGAATCAATGTTTTCAAAAGAGCTTTTTTTAATTATTAATTTGGCTTCAAGCCCAGGTCTTACATTCTGCCACCACACCTCAGTGAAAAATCAAGAACTTCAGCCAGTCTGCTGCTTATCTGATCTGAATGTTTTCCATGAAATAGTGTGGTATGCTGAAAAGACAAAGAGGCTGTAAATTGGGAGCTGTGAATTCTAGTCCTGGCTCATCCATTGTTATGATCTTGGATAAATTGCTTTTGTTTTTCTTTTTTAGTTCTATTTCTTCATCTGCAAAATGAAAAGATTTAACTAAGTTACCTCTGAGGTCTGACATTCTATGGCTGTATGCTAATGTACATATGGCTTCTACCTCACCTTCTGTAATAAATCTAGTTTCCTTCCTCTTCTGGGGAAAAGAAAAAAAGGGAGAAAAAAATTGTAGGATCATAGAATTAAAGGTTTCTAACTGGAAGGTACATTAGAGACCGATTTTTACATGTAACAGAGGACTGGCCAGTGAGAGCCCAGTCCTTATGAGCATACACAGCATGCTCTGCTTGTTATAAGCCCCCCATTGGAGTTTTTGAAGGTATTCTGTGATTGCTTCCTGTCTACTTTTTGCATAGTAAAGAAAAAGCCTTTTGTTTGGTTGAGAAACCAGAACTGAATGTGCATTCAAAATGATACTAACCAAACAAAACAATACCTTTCTCCTGCTGTGGTGAGTGAAGGGGACAAACTGCTGGGTGCCTCTGGGTGGGAGAAGAACTTCTAACCCTCTCTCTCACCAAAAGCTGTTCTGGAACCATAAGCACATGGCACAGCTGTTTTTCAGTCTCTATTATATCTATTCTTTCCTACTCTTCAGGGAAAGAATATCAGACACACTTTCAACCTTATGATCTTCAAAAGGTCAGAAGAGCGAGCCACATGAGGTCCAGGAATTGAACCCTACACCAGAGTCTACCAGCTGAGCCTGGTGAGGACAGAAGCTGAGGAGTGTGATCTGCTTGACTCTGCCCATCAATGGATTGACGCCAAGATGTCATTGCTTATGGCAAGAGAATGACTTTTTCAGCAGTTATGCTGGATTCAAAATTGAACCTGATGAGGCAAATGCTTTAGCAACTGTTTCAAATTTGAGCTCATTTCCCAACAACTAAAGTAGAGAGGGAGGAATATATTCCCGGATACTATGGAAAACATGCTAGAATGGGGTTCAAGCCAGTAACATTATAAAGACACCTTTGATATATATCCCTAAAAATCAGAGAGGCAGAGACAGAGACAAGGAGAGTGAGAAACAGAGACACACAGAGAGAGCTGGCCTATCCACTGGGCACCCAATTTATTTTAAATAAGGAAACTGAGAAGGAGGTTAAATAAATTGCCCATAGTCACACAGCTTACAAGTATTTGAGGTAGGATTAAAACCCATGTCTTTTTTATTCTAGCCCTCTGCCCACTATAGAAAAGGAAATTCATAGACTCAGCATCTCTGGTGTTACAAGCCACCTCTGAAAAATAGATTCAGAATTTGAGGGAAATAGGGTAGTCATTCTGCCTAGAACAGAAGAGATTCATGATTTTCTCTAAAAGTAGGTGAAAAAGTCAGCATAGCAAACTGACCTCCTAGTAACTAGCTAGAGAAACAGCTATGACTAACCATGTCTAACTATTGAGTTCAGAAATTCCATTGGAGGCAGAATAAAAAGTCCCAGACCAACCCAACTCTTTTTTCCCCAAGGGCAGAACAAGGCCTGAAGCCAGAAAACTCTGCTTTTCTCTCCCTTTCTCCTCCTCCCCACAGCCTGGTGCTTCCCAAAAGCCAAGGCTGACATCTTAGCCTACAGAGCTGTAATTTCCTATACTACTCTCCAAATCCTTCCTGGCCCCTCCCTCCAAAGAATTCAATCTCCCAACTTGTTATTAAATTCTCCCAGGTCCCTCTGCTCAGACATAGACATCACTATGATTACATCTCTACCTGACCATAAGTTGGGGTCTTTCAGTGCTGAAACCCAGTAATAAGACAAGGACTGGCAGGTAGAGACATGCCTTCCGCCCCTGGGTGGCTGGGTAATTCATTCAGTGCTCTCCCATCAATATTAGTCTGAGTGCAGATGATTCTCCTGAGGCCCCAAGAAGCTAGAAAAAGCCAAAATCCTTATGAATTATTATCCCAGCTGAGCCAGGGAGTGCAAGGAAGCAATTCCCCCAAAGCCAGAGCCATGTACATTGCCAGGAAATACTGCCTTTTGAGACTCTGGTTAAACAGAAGGCAGCAAGTAATTAGATGTGTGGTGGGAGAATTATTTGCATGTTGTTTCTTGTAGCTAATAGTAATTTTATATTTTTGTTATGGAATTGTGAAATATATAAGCTACAAAGGACCATCAGAGACTATGGGGTCCATTTCATCTCTTCAGAACAGAAGCAATCCTTTAGGCTTCTAGACAAAGGGGCTCTGCAAATCTCTAGGGAAGCCCATTCCTTCACTTTCTTCAGTCTTGGGTTCTAACAAAACTTGTATCCAGGAAGTTCTTCCTTATAGCTACCTTGCTGTACCTCAGTTCAAATTAGTTGACCAAGAATTTATTAAGCATCTACTATGACCAAAGTACTGGGCAAAAGAAAATACAAAAAGAAATAAGACCTGCTTCAAGGGTCAGGTTTAAGAGCTACCTATGGCTGAGGTAAAGTCTATGAGTGGGATACAATCTTTGGTAAATCTTGGGGAAATCTGCAGTCAGAATGAGAATATAGTCTAAGACTGTTATCCAAGGTGAATCTGTCCTTGCTGAAAGAAAACAATAGCGTTCCTTATGAAGAAAGAATGGTCACTGTCCCTCTGAAAATAACACTGTAGACAGACCTGATGAGCCAATGGCAGGAGGTGGCCACTGAAGAGCAAGCCCCAAGAGCAGTGGTCCTCAAACTTTTTAAATAGGGGGCCAGTTCACTGTCCCTCAGACTGCTGGAGCGCCTCACACTCTGTCTCCGCCGCCTCAGCCCAGTGCCGGAAGTGTCCATTGCTAACGCGAGTTTAGGTCAAACATCACTTCCAGTCTGATTTTGCCATAACCCGGTGGGCTGCATAAACATCCTCAGCAGGCCGCATCTGGCCCATGGGCCGTAGTTTGAGGACCCCTGCCCAAGAGTCTAGTTGTTTGACTTCCAACAGTACTGCTGCTCTCTACAAAGAGTACAGCAAATGAGCAAACTGCTCAGTGCATCCTGGGCAGCAGCAGCCCAGTGACAGAGCAAGCTGCCTGGCCTAATTCAGCAGCACAGTATGCTGCCTTGCCCTGTCTGAATAAGTGCCCAGCAGCCAATCAACTTGCTCAGGCAAGTCCAGTAAGTAGATCAACCCAACCCAAGGAGATAGCATTAACTGTGAGGAGCAAGACCAAATGAGCATTTGTCCAGCAGAGACTTTATGTCCTACAATAAATGGGCCTAACAGTACTAGAATGACCCAGACTTCACTCTGAATCTCTCTTCTGAAGACTCTCTAGAGAAAAAAAGAACATCAAGGTCCAGTTGTTCCAGAACCCTGACTTGCCTTGGTCATGTATATTCTCTTTGTATGTATTTCATTGTCACCATACTTGAATTTGCATAATTCTTCCTCCTATGACTGTGTATTTGTGGGAGAATATGTCCCAAGTTGGTAGGGGAAAAGGTTTTTGGTGACCACTGTTCTTTCTAGATCATTTGAGTAAATGCCTTTTCTAGTAGCCAGTTGAATCTACTGGCTAATCATTAGGGGAAGGAATAACACCAATGCGGGGGGGGGGGGGGGGGGTTAAACACATTAGGAGAATATCTTCCCAAACAGCTATCCCTGGAATCCAAGGTCACAGCCACTCTTCTGGGAACCCAATCTACTAATTCAAGTAGGTGATGGGATTGGGAGGTAACATGTAAACCCAGAGACAGCATGACATTAAAATTGGGGTTGAGGAACTCAAAGATCACATAGTCCAATCCCTTTATTTTACAATTGATGGAATTAGTGTCAAGAGAAGCTAAATGACATATCCTTACTGATTGAAAATGGCAGAATACGGACTTGCATCCTGGTCCCAGATCCATTTCTCTTCTCACAATATCACATTGCTTCTTCTGAACCTATAACTTTGATATAATTAACATAGGAATCACTGAATATATGCAAATCAGTGACTGATTGACTATCTGCATGCATATTCAGTCTTTTCCTATTTTTCAACATTAGTGTGCTATAGGATGCTCAGGAGATATTTCCACAGAGACCAGAAGTACTTTGGCTTCAGTCAAACAGAACAGCCAAATCTATACTGTCAGTGGGAGCTGGGAGTGGGAGGAGGTGGATTTCCTTTGGTAGGGATGCTTAGTAAGACATACCCATGATGGAGAGGCTAGTGCTCTGCTCCTGACTTTACCCTCTTTGTTGTGCTGGGAGTAGCATCGATATTTTAAACACCTGCCTGATACTATCCCCTATAAAGCCATAAAGCAGAAACTGACTTTGAAATGGCCCTTTCTCTGCCAGTATCCTTCAACATAAATCTAAATAAAATGGCCATTTAAATACCTAGAATGCTGAGGAAACAGCATTTGGCTGCCTCTTTGGACAGTTCAGGGAGAGTATCCCCCACTGAATGCCACTTGGGGCATTTGAATGGAGCAGGGTAACAGCAGGAGTAATCCCCTAGGGACTGGGGGAATGAGTGTTGACCACTTTATAGGAAACGAGTGGTATTTCAATCACTAGAGAAAAGACTATATCTACGAAAGTTACAATTTCCCTTGTTCCATTTGTGGATTACAGCTTTCCAGAAACCCAGAACTATTAAATGGAAAAACATGTAGGGCAAGTTTAAAGAATTAAAAAGAATTAGCTGACAAAGTCAGGCTAAGACGGCCCTCCCTGGTGACTTTTTCTAAGTCCCTAAGGACTTAGAAATGCTATTAAAGCAAGACTTGAAGATCTACCATAACAAATTATAGTTATAACAAAAAACTTTGAGGCTTTAGTCTCAATTCTATCTCAGTCTTATTTTACAAATGTGTAAACTGAGACCCAGAAAGGTGATACACTCATTCCCTAGGAAGAATTAAAGGATCCATGTGGGTTTTCTCTAATCTCCCACTGACAGAGATTAATGAATTGCTACCCTGGCAGGCACAGTTTACTGATTCAATTGACCAGGGGGGATAAATTATGATAAGTGCTTAGTAGTCCCCATTACAGACTTTTAGCTTTATAACAAATCCCATGGCTCATGCTTGGAGAATTTATCCAAATCTTTCCATGACCAGATGTTGTTAAAAACAATTTCTTTAAAGAGTCTCTAAGCTTATTGGAAATCTAGAGTCCTTCTGACTGTGAAAATATCAAAATGCATTTATTAAGCACCTACTATGTATCAGGCACTGTTCGAGATACAAAGATGAACCCTATCTTTCTCAAGAGATACTGTCACAAATGGAGCAATTTGGAGCAGGTTTCCTATTATCATCATTCTTCCTCATATCACCTCACAGTTCAGAAGCACTCTCCAAACACTTCCTCTGTGGAGAAGCTTTCCAAGGATTTATCTAAACCTACCCATGTCATATTTATATATTGGGCAAATTACTATCTAATGTCTGGCCTTCGATTTCCTTCTCTATACAAGGAGAGGGCTAGACTCTTGGGTCTCTTCTAGCTCTGAAATCCTACCTCCTACGATTCTTCCTTCCCTACCTCTAACAGACTATGTTCAAAGTTCCTTTTCATTTTTGGCATTCTATGTTCTTAGTTCCCTTCCACCTTTGGCATAGTATGTCCCTTGCAGCTTTCATAATTTAATGTTCTTTCCACCTTTAAATTCTATTTCAAAAAGTCCTTTCCAGTTCCAATATTCTATATTCTAAGTGTCTGTGATTCTATATTTCCAGCCCACCTATATCTTAAACAATTCCTTATATTTGTTTCCCACTGTGTGAAGCAAGAAACCCAGTTATTAGTCCTAAAGCTGCCTCCTTCAAGTTTCCAGGGGCTCCTAGGTCATGTGCTCATGGCTTTAGGAACAAACTCTGTTCTGCTCTTTTCCTCTTTTTCTGAGTTCATAGACTTCACACACACACACACACACACACACACACACACACACACACACACACACCTGCCAAGCTGTAAACTCCTTGTTATGTCAGGCACTAAAGTTTTTGTTTGATAGGTTCTGAGGCCAGGGACCTGTGGGAATGATATGGACAGCCCCCAAGGAGGGAATGCCATTAGAATACCTGGCAAGCCAACAAGCAGCTTTTATGGACGAACTTTTACTATGATTTGCGATCCAGCACTAAAAGGAAAAAAGCACTAGGATGGCAGTGAGAAAGGAAATTTTTTAAAATGATGAGAGCATGGAGGCCTGTGTGCTTCTGAACCTGCTGCTTACTCACATGGATTGTGAGTGATGACACCAGGGGCTGGGGAAGCAATAGAATGATAAATGGTCAGAGTTGATGGGAAGAGGAGACTTAAGAATAGCTATGTCTGAGTTGGAGGCTAGGGGTATGAGGAGTGATGAGGGTGGAGAGAGAAAGAACCTCATTAGAAAGTCCTCATTAAAAATCTGGCATTAGGGGTAGCTAGGGTGGTGCAGTGGATAGAGCATCAGAAGGACCTGAGTTCAAATGTGGTCTCAGACACTCAACACTTCCTAGCTGTGTGACCATGGGCAAGTCACTTAACCCCAATTGCCTCGGGGGGAAAAAATAATAATCTGGCATTGATGGTAGGACAATCTCGGATGATATCCACCTAGCAGGTCCTTCAGAAGCAAGTGTCAAGCCAACGTTATGGACTGGGTTGTTTTAAGAAGGAAGTAACTCAGTGCTTCTAAAGAGTAGTTTTTCTTCTGTATACTCTACACATGGAGATGCATGCATGCTCAGTATTGCTGTCCTGAGGTAATGAATGTGAATGGGTTTTTAAAAGCAAAGTGCTATGCAGATGGGAGGTTGTTGGTATGAATCATGTTCATATCTCACATGACCAAAAAGCGCTCCTCTGTGGCTTTGTGGGCTTTGGAGCTGAAAGGGCTTTTAATCTGGTGCTGGGATTTCTTAAAAGCAATCTCCCACTTCCAATGCAAATTATTAACTGTTCTGTAGCTGATGGTCTTTGGGAGTTGTCTGGGGCTATGGGAGGCTAGATCTAATACATGTCATTTATTGTTGTTCAGTCCTTTCAGTTAGGTCTAACTCTTCAGGACTCCATTTGAGGGTTTCCTTGGCAGAGACACTGGAGTATTTGCCATTTCTTCCTCCTGCTCACTTTATAGATAGGAAGACTAAAGCAAAGAGGCTTAAGTGATTTGCCCACACAGCTAGTGTCTGAAGTCAGATTTGAACCCAAGAAGAGTCTTCTTGACTTCAAGCCCAGTGATTTGATTCCCTAGGTGCCTATACATATATGTATGGATGTATGTTTACATATACATATATGTACATTATACACACATATATATCATAAGTAAATCTTAAATTCAAAGCATTTTGTTCTGAGAACAAATTCTATGGAATTGTCTCTCATTGTTATTATTACTGCCAGTGCTAACATCCTTATTAATTTTTAATCCAACCTGCTCATTGGAATGGTTCCCTGAGCTCTTCCCTTCATTTTCTGTACATTCAACAATTCAATTCAACAACCATGAATTTGCCTACTAGACACAGTGCAGTGGTATGGAAAGAGCAGTGGGTATAGAGTCAGAAGCTTGTGCTTCCATCCAATAATCCAATAAACAATTATAAAGCATTCACTGTGTGTCAGACACTGCACTAAGAGCTGGGGATACAATTAATATTATATTGTATATTATAGTATACAAAAATCTTGCATTGCATCATAATATAAAATTAATAATAATAATTAATAATCAGGGAGAGGGAAACCAGGGATTATCTTGTTTCTTGGAACTGAAACAAGGCAGATAAAGGCTATAAAACTGTGCACCCTTTGATTCAGTGTTAGAGAAACTACGGCATCTGTATCCCAAAGAGATCATAAAAGAAAAGGACCCACATGTGCAAAAATGTTTGTAGCAATTCTTTTTGTGGTGGCGAGGAATTGAAAATTGAGTGAGTGTACATCACTTGAGGAATGGCTGAATAAGTTATGGTATATGAATGTACTGAACCGTTGCTCTATAAGAAATGATAAGCAGGTTGATTTCAGAAAAGCCTGGAAAAACTTACATTAACTGATACTGAATAAAGCAAGCAGAACCAGGAGAACATTGTACATAGTTATAGCAAGATTATGTGATGATCAGCAATGATCAATTTAGCTCTTCTCAAATTGCATTAACAATTCTGCTTGTGCGACTTTGTCTCATCTGTAAAATGAAAGGCTTGGACTGGACGACTTTTAAGGTCTTTTCTAACTCTCTAAATTTGTGAGCCTATGAACCAAGGCACTGGGAAAAACACAGACAAAAATCAAATACTCCCTGAGCTCAAGAAATTATGATACTATATGTCCCATGGATGAAAATACTCAACAAAGGATTTGCCTTCTCCAATCTTTATGAAATGTCAGGCACCAAAGAAACAGAGTAATATTCTAAACCAGATTTATTGCCTTGGCATCTTGGCAAATGAAATGATACATGGTGAGAGATGAGAACAGAAAGATGAGGGGGTTTGGTTAACAATTCCATGTTATTTGTTATGATTAAAACGTGACATTGTCTGAAAAGCAGAGAGAAACAGACTGCCCTGGGAGCTGAGCCCAAAAAATGAAAATCTGGAAAGAGCTACATGGAATGATATTAAGTGAAAAATAACAATAGAACCAGGAGCACTGACTACAGTCAGAGGGATGAGGTATGAAACTGCAGTTTCTCCAGTATAGGGAAGCCTCAGAGAAGGAAGCCTTCCTTCACCAATGTCTTCTTTGTAATTTACAGACAAAGTAAATTACCTAGAATATTAAGAGATTAAGGGATTTACTCAAGGTCCATATAGGTGTCAGAGGAGAGATTTGAACAACAGGTTGTCTTGCTTCTGGGCTGGCTATCCATCCACTGTCTCCAAATTACATGAGAAAAAAAGTGAATGACAATGAATGGATAAACAAAGAATCATGATAAGAACTTATAGCGTTACTAGGAAACTATTATGATATTTTATTCATTGAAATTAATTTATGTAAAAAAAGTTACTGAAGAAGTTACTGAAGTTCAATCACTTGTATTGATGTGTTATTGAAAGGTTAATCTCTAAACTTGAGAGACAGAGGGAAATAGACAGCTGAGCAAGTTTAACCTCTCAGTGCCTCAGTTTCCTCATATGTATAATGGGGATAATTGAGTAAATAGCTATATAAATATCCATTACCTAATGATGTTTTGAGAAAAACACTTTGTAAACCTTAAAGCACTTTATAATTAATTTTGTAAGCATTTACTAACTACCTACTATGTACAAAGCACTATGCTAGGTTCTAGGGATGCAAGAGAGTTCCTGATATCAAGGAGTTTATATTCCACATAGGCATGTAATTTTTTGTTGTCATCTTCTGTTGTAATACCAGAGAAACTGAGGCAGATAGAGATTGCCTTTTAAACTTTAATGTGGAGAGTTCAGTGACCAAATGGGACTCTTATCCAAAGCATTCAGCCCAGATAAACCAAGGCAGGAAACTTATATAGGATTTTAGCTAACTAGGGTTTGCAAACAGAATACATAACTTGAGTATACAATCTTACAGGGGAAACAAAGGCAGATGAGGACGGAGAGGACACTTGGGAGGACGAACAAGGAAAGGATCATAATTTAATCCTGACAGTATAGGGGTCAAAATAAGAAGGTCAAGAGCAGGAGAGGGACAATATTCAAATAGAGGGGAAATCATCCTAGCAAGGATCAAGATAAGGCACCTGAAGTTTATGACACAATGATATGTAAAGATGATCAGACCTCCAAGGTTTCCAGTCCTAATGGCAAGGAGGGAGGGGTGGCTGTGATTTTTTTATTCAAGGCTTAATACTGTATCCTAATGTTTAGAAGAGGAAATTTTCTCTGTCCTTAATCACTGACCTTGGAATTGAACTTTAACTTATATGAGCCTTAGGAAATAAGAATATCCAGAACCCAAAAAGGACAGGTGACCAAGAGATTGTGAATATCTTCCAAATGGTTTCCTCATTTGTCTTTTCTCTGCAGTCTAATACCATAGGCTATGACTAATTGGAGCAGTCAGAACAAAGCTAAGCATGGGAAATCCTAAGCATAGAAACAGGTCAATAGTTGGAACCAGAAAAGAAAAACAAAGATATGCTTGACCCAGTGACTTTTCCCTGAGTTCTCTTCTCAAGCCTCCACTAGAAATATAAAACAGTCCAAGCCCAAAGATGCCTAGATCTTGAGTCTTCGAAAGCCCCTTCTGGGCTCTTAGAAGCCTACAATAGCACTGAACTGCTTTAATGATCAATAGCAATTAGGAAGTCATTTATATCCAATAAAGGTGGCAGCAGGAGGTCTCTGTGATCCATTACTGTATAAATTCACACTGTGAAATAGATTAATAAACCATTATGATAAGCAAGCTTATTATTAGCATGAGAATGAGGCTGGAAAGCTAATTGAAGCAATCCAGCAAAATACCAAAGCCTTCTTTTGTCATGAAATATTCATTGAGGCTGGGTGGGTATTTGGGAGCCCTTGTTTGTTTGTCGTTCTCTTACATTCACAACCTTGTGCCAAATGAGCCTGGTCTTCCTCCACCAGGTTGGTTCAAAGGCTATTTTCTCCCAAGCCCACTTATAGACTGGCCTTGATAATAGAGGAAAACACTTAGCAAAGAAAGGTTGGATTCTCCCACTTTGCTAGGGCAGCAATTAATAGCACATCTCATCAGAGAGCTTGCAGGTGAAAGTTCCTGCTCACATTTGAAAATTCTGACCCTCATCCTGTTCTGTCTGCAGATATGTGAGAATATTTGGTTTCAAATTCTCCTAGCCTTACAAAGCACTCATAATTAATAATAATAATAATAATAATGCATTTCTATACATTTGAGTTGCTTGATCTTCATGAAATGGGCTTTTCTTTCTTTCTTTTGTTGTAAGAGATATTCATCTCTAATCTCTATCTTTAGTCTCCCACTTCCAATAGCCTGTTGAACATTTTAAACTGAATATCTCATAGACATCTTAAACTCCACATGCACAAACCTGAATAGTGTACTATCCTTCCTCTTCCCCAGCCCCCTGCTCAAATTCCCTCCTCTTCCTAGCTTCCTTATTACTACAAAGAGTACTTATCTTGTTCTGGTCCCTTTAACCAACCCCCAATTCTAGCCAGTATAGTAAGTGAATTTATAAGCAGTCAGTATAAAATAGCAATAATAAGAAGTAAGATTGCAAAGGGGAATGTAGAAGTCACATAAAAATCATTCCAAAAATCAAAGGCACATAATCGACAAAATTGTATAAACAAAAAATCACATCTTGGTGTTGAATGAGAAGTCATTTAGGCTTTGCCATCAGGGTCTTTTGGTCCTGTGACAAGTAAATCCCAGACAAATTTTAGACCTCCCCAGTAAAGACCAGCAGATCACCAAATGGTGCTGATAATTTTGAGATGACATGGACATATTAGCTTTAAAATTTTACTGAAAATTATGAGATGAACTGGATATGTTGATGAACTAACCCCAAGGTGGCATAGAATAGTTAGTCTGTTCCCTCAAAAAAATAAATAAATAAAACCTGTAAAAATTAGATACTTCCCCCAATCTTTCTGCCCCCAAGACTATCAGTCTTGCTGGTGAGTGCTCTCACTCTAACCCTTGGTTATTTGAGTGACTCTGAGTGACCCAGTGCTTTTCAGGCTCCCCATTTTCTTCCTCATGCTGCCTGCCTTCCTTTACCATCTCATCCCCAATCCCAGGTGGTCTGCTTAGGTTTCATCCCTTTTCACCCCTTGTCTCTGATCCTTCTGTGCATTTTCACCCCATACTCCCTATGCCTTGTGTGATTGCAGGCTGACTTACCACTGTCCAGGTGTGCCTACTCTATTTCAAAATTTCATACATTAATTAAGATCACAAGCTCAAAACCTAGCTGTCATCCTCAATTCCTCACTTTATCTTACCTCTCTGCCATATCCAATGCAGGTGCCAAGTCTTATTGAAGGAGTATAGCTTCTAGGAAAACATAGGGTGATTTGGGGGGGCTTCAGTTCTGGCAATCTGATTCCGAAGTCTTCTGGCTTTGCCCTCCCACACACACCCAACCTAGGAATGCTATTTTTGTTCTGACAATCTGTCTGATTCAGTCAGATAGCCTCTGTCCTCAGGATAGTCATGCAGATCAAACTCCTGAGACAATAGTGAATACACCACTCAACTCATTGCTGACTGTCAGATAAATAATCTGGTGGTCAGTGATAACCTAATTCTGGAGACCACTCCTCAGTTCACGGCTTATTGATAATCTTGTCAGCCAGAACCCAATTCCAGAGAACACTCCTCCATTCTACCTATGAGCCATAGAATTAGCATATCAATAATAGAAAGCTGGATAAATATGTCTCTTTGCTTCTGTTTCTTTGCTAATTTCTTTTAAAATTCAGCCCACTTGTAATAGCATTACAATTACAGTAAACTTTGCCCTTTGATTTGGAATGGGTTCAAGCCTGCAAATTCTTGATACAGGTCTATGACCTCAAACTTTTGGGGTCTCATTTCCCAACCTCATCCTTTCTACCTTCATAACTTCTCTGGTATGTGCCCCCTTTACTCCTCTGATGTTGTTGCCACTACTTCACACCATACCTGAGCTTTTTCAGTAACTAACTGGTTGGTCTCACCACCTCAAATCTCTACTTCAGTCTATTCTCTACTCAGCTGTCAAACTGATCTTCCTAAAACTCATTTCACTGTCATACACCCCATACCATCCCCATTCAATCAACACTAGTGACTTCCTATTGCTCAAAGATCAAATAAAAAAATTAGTGTTGTTGTGTTTTTTTTTTCCATAGCATGGCCCCTTTCTAGTCTTCTTAACATCTTAACACTACCACTACCTCAATAGACTCTGCAATCCCTTGACAATGGACTCTTTGCTATTCCTCAAACTAGACATTCCATCTCTCAGCTGCAGGTTTTTGCATTTGCTGTCCTCCATACTTAAAACTCTCTCCTTCTTCATCATCACATCTTAACTCCCTTGGCTTCCCTCAAATCTCCAATAAAGTCTCACCTTTTACAATAAGCCTTTCCTGATCATCCTGATCATCAATCCTCTAAGGATTATCTCTGGTTTATTCTGCATATATTTTGCTTGTATATAGTTGTTCTGAGAACAAGGACTGTCTTTTGCCTTCCTTTTATGCTTTTGCATAATGGCTGAAATATAATAGATGCTTAATGAATGCTTGTTGACAGACATGACTTTCTGGATAAGAGAAGAGGGATATACATATTAGGAAATGTAAGTGACATAAAAACAAAAGATATCAATGAGAAAAAATAATACTACATTTATACCTTGCTTAATCTCTTATAACATATTTTTACATGTATCATCTCCCCCACTCCTCACAGTCCTGTGAGGTAGGTAGGGCAGAGATTATTGACTCCATTATACAGAAAAGGGAAGTGAGGATTTGACTAGAAAGATGTAGCAAAGGGCAGTGGAAAAAACACCCGCCCTAAAGTCAGGAGAACCTGAGTTCAAATCTGACCTCATACACTTCCTAGCTGTGTGACCCTGGGCAAGTCACTTAATCCCAACTGCCTCAGCAAAAATAAATAAATAAATAGATGAATTTTTAAAATTAAAAAAAAAAAAAAAAAAGGTGTAATGACTTACAATACAATAGAATGGGGGAAAGGAAATCTACCAGAGATACTCCATAGAATGGCACAAAGTTCTATGGAATACAAATCAAACAGAGACATTGATAGAAAATGGACAGTCTTCTGGAAATTTCAGATCCCATGCCTCTATAGAGGAAAGATTTGGGAAAAAACTGATGCTCCAACCCTCCAGTCCTCCAGTCAAAGGAGAGAGAAAGCTGAGATAATTAAGAAGATGTTGACTATCCAAAACTGGTCAATGAGCTTGCTAATGACACTTCAGGTAACCACTGTTTGACCTGAGTCTAAAAATGGGGGTCACTCACTACCAGAAAGAAATTGAGTGGAGATGAGGTGGGGAAAGACTAGGAAAGGCAATGAGTATCTTTACTATTATCATTCTTTCTTTGTTCCCTGGTGAAATTAGAAACAATCTTCACACCTATATAATTAATTCATTCAAAATCTAGTTCAAATGCTAAATCTTCCAAAAAGCCTTTCCCAAGCCATAGTAATTTCTCCTATTTCTTTTACAGCAATTATTGTCTGTATCATTTGCTGAAGTCTCTCTATTTTGTCTCTTGAACAAACAATAACAACAAACAAACTATAACCTCCTTGAGGGTAGCATGGTATCTTATCCTTCTTATCCTTGTTCAACTAAAGGATGTATTCTTACATAGAAGACATTCAGTAAATTTTTATGAGTTGATTAATGCCACCATATCCAATATTAAACTGCCTAATAAATGCCACAGCTACTGTGTCATTTGTCTACTCTCTTTCCTACTCCAGGATTACTCAGGCTCTACCTCTAACTTTCCTCCAAATGCCTCCCTACCCGTTTCCTCTTTGAACTCTATGCTGATCCTTCCTTCTTTATCCCCATCAGTGCCAAAAAGAACCCAGAATCACTGTTCATTCCAAAATTTGGGCTCACTCTTCCTTCCCCAAGTACTATGCCAGTCCTATCTAGGCTTTCTCCATCCTAGAGGAGAGATAACTGATGCACCCTAATTTTCCTTATCCTTGCCCTTTGCCCATCTGCTGGAACTTTATGACTTCTAGGAAACTGAGCCCTTCTACCTGAATTGTAATTCAGATTGGATTGTGAGCATGAGAGCAAAAAATTGTCTTATCTTTCTATTTGTATCCCAATGTATCCCAAATATTAATAGCAATATTAATAAGGACATTAATTCTTTCACTCATCATAGGAACACAGATTTAGCACTGGAAAGGATAGGAAAGATCATGTAGTCCTGGAGGCTGGAGAGGTGAAGGGACCTTCCCACAGATGACAGAATCAGGATTTGAGCAGAGGTCCTCTGATTCTAAATGCACCAAACTATCAACTAGTAGATAGAGAAGGGCAAGTTATGGAGGAAATATAATATAGAGGTGGGAAGAAGCCTTCCGAATGCCCTTTCCATCACATATGTTGTGAAGCCAGCCGAGGAGAAGAATTCAAACACAACAGGTTCCCTTTACCAGGGATCTTCATAACAACTTCCTCTGGTTTCCAGGGCAATTTCACATACTAAAATGATATTTCCCAATCCTTGGAAAATTCAAAATAACAACCAAACCCACTCACCTGCCCACCTCCTCCCCCAAATTGAGAGCATCTAAGTTCAACACATGCACAATCCTCCAAACCAAGACTTATCACTTATTCATAACAGGTCTCACCATTTTTCTCTATAGCATTATTTGGTATATTGTTGTTGTTTTAAGTTAAGGTAAATATAAATGTCTTTGAATCTGAGAACTATTTTAAAATTTTGCAAGACTTCTAGCAACTGAAACCATCTTTGTACTTTCATCATTTACAAATTGGAAAAGAAGATGATGTTTTCGAAAGAGAAAGAAGATCCAAGTGAAAACCTGACCTCTGATTTTTACCCTGCATGACCTTCACCACTCTTCTGAACCTTTTATCCCCCCACCATTCACTGTAATGTAACTTTAAAAACCTAAATAATCCTCTCTGGCAACTAACCTCCCCCACAGATGTATCCTTAATTAGAGGAAGTTTCTTGGGAGCAAGGACTCCGTTTTTTGCATTTGTAGGTCAAGGGCTTTGCACCATGCTTGGCACTCAATAAGAGCTTAATTTTGTTGTTCTTTTGTAAAATGGGATGGGGGAATAAAATAGATGACCTTGAATTCTAAAGTTCCTTCCAGCAATAATATTCTATGATTCTATGAAAGTCATTGGTTTATGGCATTAAAACTCTAAAAGCGAATTCATAGAGGTAGCACCAGATCCCTACATGTATGGTGTGAGAAATGATCTTCTTATGTTAATAGGACTACCTGAGTTTTAAAAAATGAGAAGAAAAAAGTGGTTTATCAAATGTTCAGACTGAGTCTCCAACAATAGCAAAAACAATAATTCCTATAAAGCACTTTAAAATTTATAAAGAATGTCCCCATCCCCTCAATAATCAAGTAAGATAGTCCCCCCAACTAAATGCTCTGCCATTGCTTAAGCCTAAGCCCTATGGTTTGAACCAAAGAGTAAGAGGTTGATTCATAAAGTTATTTCAGCCCCAATAATCTAGGGTACTTTGAAAACTGGTGGAATCTGTTCTAGCTAGATTTCATTGGGATTGGCATATTTGACTCCAGAAAGCATCCTTCCCTAACCCCAGTTGGAGAGTCTTTTCTGGATGTCCAGCCCTGTGATAGCTCACCAAATTCTTCAGTCTTTCTTGTTCAGATACTAAAGATTCCCAGATTCCCATTCCTCCCACCCAGTTCTTACAACCCCTTCCCCTCCTGTTTCCATTTTTCCTCTCCCTCCCCTTGAAAGAAGGAGCCTGAAATAATGAAGCCAGTTAATCATTCCCCTCACCAATGAGCCTCAGCATTATAGCTGAATGGTCCAAGCCGCCTTCATTTTCCTGTGCATTTATTAATGTTAATTAGCATCATGTATCCCACGTGATAGCAACACGGAGCCCCCACCAGCTGCTCTGAGGAATCTTTTGGATGTTCTCTGGCTCGCTTGACTGCATTTGGGAAGGTTAGGCATAAGTGTAGTTGACAGGCCCATCTGCTTCCTTCAAAGATGCTCTCAGGCCACCAAACATGGTTAAACATTCAGAGAAGGGCTGATGGAACTGAAGTCACACAGCCCTCAAAGCCAAGAGTTGACAGCCCAGGATGTTGCCTTGCTAGCTCCCATTTGTGACCCCATCCATGGAATAATGAGATTATGAACCGAATATAATTATCCAGACTCTAGTCTTTAAGGGAGATGGAGCATGATATTAATAACAATTAACACATTCTGTCTCCCCTCCTCACACTCCCATTCTACAAAGGAAGTTTTGTGGATTATTCCCTGTTTGTAGGTTTGGAAACTGAATCATCTGTAGCAGATCAGGGAATTCTATGCAAGGTTTTTAAAATCATATTAAAGGAAACGAAAGGGGCAGCTAGTGGCGAAGTGGATAGAGCACCAGCCTTGAATTCAGGAGGACTGGAGTTCAAATCTGGTCTCAGACACTTAACACTTCATAACTGTGTGACCCTGGGCAAGTCACTTAACCCCAGCCTCAAAAAAAAAAAAAAAAAAAAAAAACATGGCCCCTAAACTAGATGGCAAAGCTTGCAGTTTTATTGAAAACAGGACTCACAGATGACTCAAACAATGAATGAGCTGTACTGAAAGAGGGATATAGACTAAAAGTTCTAGAAGAGCTTGGAGTGTGATGCAATAGGAAAAAACCTGAATTTAGAGTTGTATAACTTAGGTTCAGAGGCCTGGTCTACTATTTACTCTCTGGGTAACCTTTGGCAACTTACTTGATGTCTCTGACACGATTTCCCATCTCAAAATGAGGGAATTAGATGAGATGATTTCTGCAATCTCTTCCCGTTTTAAATATTATTAGCTTTCTGTGGTCTGAGAGGCTTCACAGGAAAGGCATGATTTGAGCTGAATTTTGAAAAATAATAGTTCTTGATGTTTAGAATAGTAAGGACATGCTGGTTTGAACCCAGTCTTCTGATTGTAAACTTCTTTCTAGGCTCCATGCTGTCACTTTAAGACAGGTAGAGAGGAGAATGTTCAAGGCAAGAGATAACATGACTGGACATTGCTGCAATATTAGAATGAAATGAGATGTCTTCTTTTATGGGACTGATTTTCTAAACAAGTTATGCAAAAGGGATCACAGGACCTTCCTTCTTTTCTTCAAGGAGTTTGGAGCAAATAATTTGGAACTCTAATAGCTGCTGAAAAGTGAGAGAGAGAGAGAGAGAGAGAGAGGGAGAGAGAGAGAGAGGGAGGGAGAGAGAGAGAGAGAGAGAGAGAGAGAGAGAGAGAGATGAGAGAGAGAGAGAGAGAGAGAGAGAGAGAGAGAGAGAGAAGGAGAGAGAGGAAGGAGGAGGAGGAGGAGGGAGAGGAGGAGGAGGAGGAGGAGGAGGAGGAGGAAGGAGAAGAAGAAGAAGAGAAGAAGAAGAAGAAGAAGAAGAAGAAGAAGAAGAAGAAGAAGAAGAAGAAGAAGAAGAAGAAGAAGAAGAAGAAGAAGAAGAGAAGAAGAAGAAGAAGAAGAAGAAGAAGAAGAAGAGAAGAAGGAAGAAAGGAAGGAAAGGAAAAGAAAGGAAGTAAGGAAAGAAGAAGAAAGAAAGAAAGAAAGAAAGAAAGAAAGAAAGAAAGAAAGAAAGAAAGAAGAGAAAGAAAGAAAGAAAGAAAGAAAGAAAGAAAGAAAGAAAGAAAGAAAGAAAGAAAGAAGAAAGAAAGAAGAAAGATAAGAAAGAAAGAAAGAAAGAAAGAAAGAAAGAAAGAGGGAAGGAGGGAGGGAGGGAAAGGAAGGAAGGGGAAAACTGCACAGAGAGAAAAAAGGTAAGGGAAAGAGAGAAAAGATAAGGGAGGAAGAGAGAGAAGAGAAGAAGTAGGAAAGGAGGAAAAGAGAAAGAAAAAAGGGAGAAGAGAGAGAAAAGGAGAGAGGCTAGAGAAAAAAAGAAAATGGAGAAGAAGGAAGAAGAAATGAAAGGAAGAAAAAGGAGGAGAAGGAGGAGGGCTGGAGAGAGGGATGAAAAATGAGAAAGAAAAAGAGGGTGAGAGAAGAGAGAGAGAGAGAGAGAGAGAGAGAGAGAGAGAGAGAGAGAGAGAGAGAGAGAGAGAGAGAGAGAGAGAGAGAGAGAGAGAGAGAGAGAGATTATACTTGGGATTATAAAGACAGCTGAATTGGTCATTAATTTTCTTCCTGAACTCTCCTTAGACTTGACTCCTCTTTTGCTTTCTTCTAAGTCAGTAACAGCAATGTGAGAGTGATGGTAAGGACCCAGACCTGACCCTTCTCTCTGTATGAGGTCTTTTTGGGCAGTTGGTTCATTCAGAGTTAGTGAAGATAGGGTAAGGTAACCACTTGCAGATTGTCATTTGTGCCTACTAGAAAAGAACTATCTTCTTCCAGGTATTCATTTGTCTAAGAGAGATAAATAGCGAATATATCCAGGGAAGCCACTGAAAAATATCTCTACCTTCTCTGCCCACAAATACAGACTCACTATCTCTCTGTGACACCCACATACATTCACAATACTGTCAGTGTCCCATCCTCCCAGATGCATTGCCTATGATCTGTCACATCTTAGGATCCTAGGAAACGTAATGGTTCCCTGAGGTAAAAAGCCCCGTAAGAGAACTTAACTGATCATCTAGTCGAAACTCCCATTCCCATTCTCAAATATGATTATTAACTCTATATTTCCCTCCATCTTATTTACTCCTCCCTCCCTCTGTCTATCTCTCTCCCCATCTCTCTGTCTCTCTGTCTCTCTCCCTCTCTCTGTCTCCGTCTCTCTCTCTCCCTCTCTCTCTTTTTCTTTCCCTTCTCCTCTCTTCTCTTTTCTCCCTCAAAAATGTCTTTTGTTATTTTGCTTCTAACTACTCCTTCCTTTAATCTTCCCTCCCTTCCCTTCCTTCCCTTCCAGGAAGATGAAAAACAGAGAAAGAAAACCATAAATCAATTTTCCCAATAAATATTGATGCAAACATTTTGGAGAAAATTCTAGCAAAGAGACTACAACATTATATCACAGAGATCATACACTATACCCAGGTGCATTTATACCAAGAATGCAGGCCTTGTTCAATATTTGGAAAACTAGCAGCATAATTAGCCATATCAATAATAAAAACTAAAAAATGATATTATTATTTTAATAGATGGAGAAAAGGCGTTTCAGAGAAAATACTCATTTCTATTTTAAATATATACTAGAAAACATAGGAATAAATGGAACTTTCTTTACAATGATAAGTAATATTTATTTAAAATCATCATCAAGCATCATCTATAATGGAGAGAAGCAAGAAGCCTTTCCAATAAAGTCAGGAGGGAAGCAAGGATTATCACCACTATTATTCAGTATTGTTCTAGAAATGCTGGCCTTAGTAACAACTCAAAAAAAAAAATAAATTG
Organism: Sminthopsis crassicaudata; assembly: GCF_048593235.1. NCBI lineage: Eukaryota > Metazoa > Chordata > Mammalia > Dasyuromorphia > Dasyuridae > Sminthopsis > Sminthopsis crassicaudata. The sequence continues at coordinate 507,816,204 of NC_133618.1, forward strand.
AAGGAATTTTAATAGGCAATTTATTAATTAATAACTCCCTTTGCAAATGACATGATAATATACTTGAGAATCCACTAAAAAAAACTGATTGAAATAATTGGCAAAGTTGAAGGTTTATAAAATAAGATCAAATAAATCATCAGTATTTGTACATATTATCAACAAATTCCAACAAGATGAACTAGAAGAGAAATTCCATTCAAAATAACTTCATACAATATAAAATACTTGAGAATCTACCTGAAAGACTGACCCAAGAATTATATGATCATACTTACAAAATATTTGTCATAAAAATAATTTCAGATCTAAGCAATTGAAAATGATAATTCTACCAATCAAATTTTCAAAAAGTTATTTTATAGAGCTAGAAAAAATAATAACAAAATTCATTTGAAAGAACAAACGATCAAGAACATTGATTAATGAAAAAAATGTGAAGGAAGATAGCTTAGCAGTACCAGATTTCAAGCATATTACAAAGCAGTAATAATCAAAACATCTGGTACTGGATAAGAAATAGAGTAGAGGATCAGTGGAATAGAGTAAATAGCAATATAATAGTAAATGATCATAGTAATCTAGTGTTTAATAAACCCAAAGATCCAAAATTTCAGAACAAGAAATTACTATTTAACAAAAATTCTTATGCAAATTAAAATGCAATTTAGAAGAAAATAGGTCTAGATCAACATCTCATACTGTTAACACTGAGATAAAGTCAAAATGGATACATGATTTAGACATAAAGGATGATATTATAATCAAATTAGGGCAACTTGGAAGCGTTTGACTGTCAGATTTGGGGAAGAATTTATGACCAAACAAGAGATAGAGAACATTATGTGATATAAAATGGATAATTTTCATTATATGACATTTAAAAAAGGATTGTATGAATAAAACCAATATAGTAAAAATTAGGAAAGAAAAGCAAGAAACTGGGGAGGAAATGGATTTCCCTCAAGTTTTGATCACAGAGGCCTTATTTCATAAATATATATGGAACTGAATCAAATTACAAAAATAAGAGCTATTTCCTAATTGCTAAAAATGGTCAAAGAACATGAACAGGCACTTTAAGTTACCGCTATCTTTAGCCATATAAAAAAATGCTCTAAAACACTGTTGATTAGAGAAATCCAAATTAAAACAACTCTGAAGTACTAACTACTTAATATCTATCAAATTGATAAATATGACAGAAAAGGAAAATGACAAGTGCTGGAGAGAATACGGAAAAAATAAACTAATGCATTGTTGTGGAATTGTGAACTGGTCCAATCATTTTTTCTTTTTTAATTGTTTTGTTTTTTCTGGTAATACATGTATAACTCTTTTTTAAATACACAATTTTTTAGGACTCATGTGGAGAGAGAAAAAAATCAAAACAAAAGGGAAAACCAAAGGAAAGGGGGGAAAAAGGCAGAAAAAAAAAAAAAAAGAAGAAGTGAATATAGTATGTGTTGATTTACATTCAATCTCCATAGCTCTTTTTTCGGATTCAGATGGCATTATCATTGGAAATCAAGGGGATGCTTATCAATTGGGGAACATAAACATGGTATATAAATGTAATGAAATACTATAGTAATATAAAAATGATGAGTAGGCAAAAAGCAAGCAATATAGTATTAATTATACATATGAAATAATACAAAACATCCCCAATTAGTCATGCTGCAAAAATAAAGAAGAAAAAGTTTTAAAATATATACTTCAATGTGCACTTAGAGTTCATTAGTTCTCTCTCTGGAAGTGGATAGCATTTTTCATTGTGAGTCCCTTGGAATTGTCTTGCATTACCATGTTGATGAGAGAGGCTAAGTCTTTTATAGTTGATCATGATTACAACATAGGTATAACTGAGTACAATGATCTCAGGGTTCTGCTCATTCCACTCTGAATCAATTTCTATAGGTCTTGTTTGTTTGTTTTGTTTGTTTTTTTTCTGAAACCATCTCCCTTATCTGTAAAGGGCTAGAACTGAGCAATGCACTTGGTTAAGGAAGCACGTGAGACTAATTGCCAATTGGACAGTTCCCTATTAACTTGTTTGAAGGTTGACCCTCTCCAGCTGTTCTGTGCTGACTTGATTGGTGGGACAAAGAGGAGGAAGTGACGTGTGTAGGAGGAGTAGGAGGAAGAAGAGGAATTGAGACACTGACGCTGAGTCAGTCTCTCCTGGCATTTGAGGGAGGAAGGTGTGTGTGAGATTGTTAGACCTAACCCCCTGACTTTGACCGTAAAAGATCAAGAATAAAGATGTTTAGTGATCCTGACTCCAGCTGATTTCTGGGAAGACAGAGTTCCAGCACTTATCATTTCTTATAGCATAATAGTATTCCATCACAATCATGTAATACAACTTGTTCATCCATTCTCCAATTGATGAGCATCCCCTCAATTTCCAATCTTTTGCCACCATAAAAAGAATTGCTGTAAATCTTTTGTGTATGTGTGTGCATATAGTTATTTTTCCTTTTTCTTTGAGTTCCCCAAAATTGTAAGTGTTAAATAAATAATAAAGAAAAAAGAATATTGAATTGAAATACAATAAATCAATATTCAATTCACATCTCTAAAGTTTTTACTAATTATGTGACAAAGCACTGGAGAAGTTAAATGCCTAGTCCAGATTTCCTTTACCCATAAAATGGAGGTAATTATTTTAACATTGCTTACATCATAGGTCTATTGTGAAGAATGTTGTTTTTGTAAATACTAAAGCTTTTTATATTTCTCATCATTGTCATTATTATCATTGGGTGGTATGGCAAATCCAATTTACAAATACTCAGAGATATCTCAAGTGAAGTATAGAAATGTTTATTCTAGAATCTTGCAAGAAGCAAACTTCTCTAAACTGGGGTTCAGCCGGTAGAGAGAGGTTAATTTCCACAGAGATTGAAATGAGTTATATAGTCATGACCACAAGAATAATGCTTAGAAGTAACATGAGCTTGTTAAATTTTGACCTGAATTTTATGATGGTCAGTTTCACAAGGTTTACAATTGTTTGCAGGTATGCTTTATGGTAGTCAGTTTTGCAACTGCTTACAACTGTTTACCCTATTTCATTTTCCCAAATTCCCCAGATAAACTGAATCTAAGTTATAAATTCAATCTTCCTTAGTTAATGATTTTATAAGAAACCTTATAATCCCCCACAAAAAGATTTGTTTAAAGATAAATAGTTCATTAAACTAGAATAACCTAGGAGACAGTTTACCTCAGGTTTCCTCAACAAATAGAGATTATCCAGTTTATAGACCTCTTAGAATATCTCCAGGTCATTAAATATTTAGATTCTTCTCTAAGTAGTTAAGTAAAGGTCCAGGAGATCACTTACTAGAAGAGCAAACCTTTTGTTCTCCTTCCCAGAGCCTAAATGATTAACAGACCTTTGAAATTGGGTCTGGAATTATCAAGTAACTATTCTTGAGGAGTCCTCAGTTTCCCCCTTACACTCAATCATTTCATTTTGATCTTTAAGTTCATTAGAACTCAAAAATGTTCTTAGTACTAATATCTATCTAGATCTAGTAGTAGAGAGGATAATGGGGATATGTACTTTTTTCTCCTCCTAATATCTGTTAGGTGTCTATTAATTCCTTGTAAGTAGTTCAAAGGTTATGGATGTCTACTAAACATCTACTAAAAATATTATTCTCACATTTTTGTAGCCCAGTTATTACTGAATTATTTTTAAATTCTTAATTTTTTTTTTTTTTTTGTACCTCAGAGTCAAGTATAAGTGTTAGTCAAGTATAAGTGAATACTTGGGATGTTCAGAAAGACCAGGATATAGAAGTGATCTATTCCCTGGACACTTTGAGGAAGGAGGATCCCATCTTGAATGAGATAGATTATTTGTCAGCTTCTACTCTATTTGGTATTATTAGTCATCATTTTTAAGATAAAATCAAATTTTTGGATGCCATTTGTGGCTTCCCAACCTATGAGTCTGAATCTGACACAAAAGAAGTAACATCTTGCCTTCAGAGATCCATCATATCTACAGAAAACTGATGAGCAACCTGAAGAATGAGGAAACAACTCAGTTGGGGGGTTGTCCACTCTGTTTCCTGGAGTATTTCAGGAGTGAAATGGACTTCTCTGTTTCCAGATGGCAAGCATTCTCAGTATCTGGCCTTTTCATTGTTCACTAGTTCACACCCACATAATTCTGCACAACCCAAGGGCTCATTTATTTATGCCTCCCACCCACTCAGATTTAGAGTATGATCTCCTTAAGACAAATGTTAGTTCAGTGTACTGTGTACCATTTGGAACCATTTTTCTTCCATCCAACCAAGAGCTTAAAGTGATCAATTACAGCATCCCTTTTCTTCTTGTTCTTATCTCCCATAACCACTCTTTCTAGCCAACCCTCATGCATAAACTGAATGATATCTAGTCTAAAAACAACTACATAGTCTCCTAAAATGATTCCTAATAGAATAGGGATGCTGTATATTTTTTTTTTAAGAAGTCAAGGAGCTCTGTTGTAGTGGTTTTTTTTGTTTGTTTGTTTGTTTTTTATTAGTTAAAATATAACTATCAGGATCATAGATGATGTTTTGGAAGAGTCCTCGGTATTAAGGAACTGTGAGCAGAGAGTCAGGAGGAAGTCTAGTGATTAGCATAAGTCTATTCAATTTAATCAATAGTTATTTCTCTGCTTCAAATCATTTTTCTGGGGCAGCTAGATGATGTAGTGACTAGAGCACCAATAACAACAAAAACCACTACTACCACCATTATTTTTCTTTCTCAAAGATCAATTAACAATCAATTTTAATAGGAATTTCCTGGTTTTTTTATTGGAATTACCAAACTCCAGAGCATTCTTTAGAGGCCTATGTTTCTTCAGACCTCTCTAACAAAAAGAAGGGGAGCCATGAGAAAACAATAGAAGACAAAGCAAAGAAAGAAAAGGGAAAAGAAAAGAAGGGGAAGCAAGAGGAGGTGGAGGAAAAAATAGAGATGAAAATGCTAATAAGTGCTTCAAACCATTTCCAACTTCACAGTCCAAATTCCTCATTTTATAAATGGAAAAATGAATGTCCAATTAAGGAGAAGAGATTTGTCCAAGACTACATAAAGAGTGACAAAGATAGGTCTCAAATCAGATCCCCTAACTCCTTTTCAGGAGACAGTCTGGGACAGAGCAACATAGTTCCCAACCTTTGCAAGAATGAAGATCCTTTTTCACCATAACATATTTTATAGACCTCTCACATAATAATTGTTGAACTATTAGTATCTACTGACTGAGAAAATGCATGGTAACAAAAGCTCCTGTAAAACCAGTAACATTCTTGAAGAAATGTATTTATGAAAAATAATAATGAATTTGTGCATTTGAAAAAATTATAAATGAGTATAATACATAGTCATGCAGCCATTTATATTAGGGATCTCTTTTGTTTTCATTTTTTAAAAAATGATCACATGATTTATAATGTGGTTTTCCAGTCATTTTTCTGTTGTGCTCAGGTCTTCATAACCTCAATTTGGGTTTTCTTGTCAAAGACACTAGAATGATTTGCCATTCCCCAACTCATTTTTCAGCTGAAGTAACTGAGGCAAACATAAGATAAAATGACTTGACTGGGGTCACATAGCTAGTATGTGTTTGAAGCCAGATTTGAACTCATGAAAATAAGTCTTTCTCACTTCCTGACAGCACTCTATACTCTATTATCATCTTAATTTTAAAAGTCTCACTCACAGAAACTTGAGTTACTGTCATTGTATCTTTAAGAGAGAGTAAATAGAATTTGAGAAAAAAACAATAATTGTCATGACTGGAAGAATCTATGAAAGACATTGAGAGAAGATTATCTTTCCTGAGATTTAAAGAGTTAACTGTCATGGAGAAAGAATCTGTGGGAGGCAACAATCAACTTCCATGACAAAATGAGTCTTGGAGAGACTTGAAAATTTATTTTATCATTTTAGAGAAATTTTTTATTATTATAGCTTTTTATTTACAAGATATATGCATGAGTAATTTTACAGCCTGACAATTGCCAAGCCTTTTGTTCCAATTTTTCCCCTCCTTCCCCCCATCTTCCTCCCACAGATGGCAGGTTGACCAATACATGTTAAATATGTTAAAGTATAAGTTAAATACAATATATGTATACATGTCCAAACAGTTATTTTGCTGTACAAAAAGAATCAGACTTTGAAACAGTGTACCATTAGCCTGTGAAGGAAATCAAAAATGCAGGCAGACAAAAATAGGGGTATTGGGAATATGTAGTGGTTCATAGTCATCTCCCAGAGTTCTTTCTCTGGGTGTAGCTAGTTCAGTTCAGTTTTGCTCTATTGGAACTGATTTGGTTCATCTCATTGTTGAAGAGGGCCACGTCCATCAGAATTGATCCTCATATAGTATTGTTGTTGAAGTATATAATGGTCTCCTGGTCCTGTTCATTTCACTCAGAATCAGTTCATGTAAGTCTCTCCAGGCTTTTCTGAAATCATCCTGTTGGTCATTTTTTACAGAACAATAATATTCCATAACATTCATGTACTGTAACTTATTCAGATGGGCATCCACTCAGTTTCCAGTTTCTGGCCACTACAAAGAGGGCTGCCACAAACATTCTTGCACATACAGGTCCCTTTAAGATCTTTAGAAAAAAATAAAAAAAATTTTTTAAGAAAACTGAATTAACTCTTCAAATCTTTTTTTCTACTGTATCACTAGGATATTCTGAGGAGAATTCCTGAGAGACTTTAGTTGCCATATTGAGAAAAACCAAATTGTTGAACTAGGGCTTCAATATTTGGGAGGAGTACATGGTTACAGTTGTTGGCAAGAGTTATGCTGACTGTGGCTTTTCTGGCAGCCAATACATTATTGAAATTGTCTTCTTTTTTGTGTATTATTAGTTACTGTTAATAAATTACATGGCTAATGATATTGATGTTGCTCTAAGCCTATGGGTTTAGTTTTGAGACTGATAGAAAAAAAAGCACTTATGGGGAAAGAGGTTTCTCTAGTTTTTATAAACTAGAATAAGAACTCAAAACTAATTAATTAGCTGATTGATTGGAGTTTTTGCACTTTTAGTAATATATGCACAAAAATCAAAGCACATTCCTCAGAAGAATTACTAGTAACAAGTCAAGCAGCCCATTGAGAATGATGGGTTTGATGGGTTTGCCCCACAGAGAGCAATAATACCCTGAGAGGTATTGTTTAGCATTCTATACCTTCACTATATACTCCCACATTTCTAAGAGCTCACCATATTAGATGTGAATTTAGTGACTTATTTTTTTGAAATCCTGATATAGATAAATGAATAAAAAGTCCCATTTACATGATGAGTTTTATGTCTGATACATGTGGAGCATTGCATAAAGCCTGGCTATATGATATGCTTTATTGGCTCAATATAAAGACCAAAAAGTCAATATGGCTGTACAGAATAGACTGCTGAATGTGAAGTAAGGAATTCTGCTACTGTGGGGCATAAGGGGAAGGAATAAGCACTTATGAAGTAACTGTTATGTAGAAGATGCTGTGAGGATACTATCTCATTTGATCCTCACAACAACCCTAGAAGTTATTATCCTCATTTTACAGTTAGGAAACTGATCTAAACAGAGGTTAAGAAACTTGCCAAGTGTGTAGCAGAGATAGCATTTGAACTCAGATCTTCCAGATTCCAGACTCAGTGTTCTATCCATACCTACCTCAAATCCTCTATTAACAAAATCATAAGATAATGTATTTAGAGCTGGAACTTTTTTAGTCAAACTCTCTTCTTTCACAGATAAGTAAAATGAGGTATAAAAGACTATATAATTTGCTCAATGTTATTCAGAGTTAGAATTTGAACCCATTGAGAAACAAGAAAAACAAAACCGGTTACTAATATAGCCAAGTAAAACAACTTTCCCTATTAGCCAAGCCTCTCTCCTTCTCCCCACCCCTAAAATATGCTTCTGTCTACCTTGACTCTGTCAGCTCTCTGGAGGCAGGCTACATATTTCAGCATGAGTCCTTTGAAAGTGAGATTAGTTTCATTGTGTTCATCAGAGTTCCTAAGTCTTTCAAAATTTCAACAACCATTTTTTAGAAGCACCAAAAGTCCCTTGGCCATACAATGCAATAGCAAAGCCAAAATAAAACACAAGAAGTTTATTTCTTGCTATTATTCTGCTTATATTCTATATTGTACCACCACATGGTCTTAAAATGCTCCTACTTATGTCAATATTTCTATAGATACTTGCTCTCTTTGATGTAAACATTTTCCATCAATGTAAACCCCAACTCCACACCTTTTCATCCTATATAATTTTTATTTGTATATTTCTGTAAATAGTCAATAAAGGCCTGGTCAATGCATTGAAGGCATCTTTCTTTTAGCCCTCTCTGCTTTTCCTAGAACCTCTTACTCAGTAGGGAGAATCCCTTTTCCATTTGAGCTTTATACAGAATACATTAGAAAGATGGCAACTAGATGAAGTCAAGAAGACTTGTCTGATTTCTACCTCAGATACTTACTCTGTGACCCTAAGCAAATCACTTAACTGCTATCTGCCCCAGTTCCCTCACCTGTAAAATAAGGATAATAGCACCTATTTTCTAGGAATTCTTTTGATAGCATTTAAGACCCTTGCCACAAAAAAAAAAAAAAGTACTAGTTGCTATTAGTATTATTATTATCTTCCCTGATTCCCTATTATCTTCCCTGATTATCTTACCAATGGTGTCAAGGAAGTTGTCTTTGCACAAGGTTCCTATTCTGTTTTCTAAATTTTTGAACTTTTAAATTTTAATTCCTTTACCTACAAGCAGAAAGGAAATACTTTTGTAAACAGAATTTAAAGACAAATTGAAATGTTCTTACAGCTTTTATGGACCTCAGTTCTACAGCCACAGTAAGCTGATTTATCTATGTCAATTATAGATATGGGATTTAGAGCTGTAAACTACTTTAGAGATAATCTAATCCAGCCCCTTAATGTTATAAATGGGGAAACCCAGGCCCAGAGAAGTTTATTTCCTTGCCTAAGGCCACACAGCAGCTAACAGAGTTAGCATGGAAGTCCTTGTCCTCTGATTCTTGTCACTGATTCTGAAATAAGCACATGTTGCATACAGTTATAGAGCAAAGCTGTGCTGAACTTCAGGAATTTTTATTTTAAATACAGGTTTTTAGGATGTTTCTGTCAAGTAGAAAGTCCAAGGTCTTTTCAAATTCAAGAATTTTCAAATTCCTGTGGAATTTCTAATGGTCCTGTATAAGATGTAGCCACTAACATTAGGGATCATATATTTGACTTAGGGTTCAGAACTAATGTACATGAAACTGTAAATATAAGGAATAAGTAAATCACTTATAGAGCAACTTATCATGGAAGAAAGAGCACCAGGTTTAGAGTCAGAAGATCTGGATTCTAATCATAACTATCTTACTGGTTATATGACCTTAAATAAGTTGACTGCTCCCTCCTTCTGTATACTCTCCCCTCCTCTGGCTTTTATGCTGGTTCCTTTTTGTTCTTTTCCTAACTCTCTTACCACTCCATTTCATTCTCTTCTTCATATTAACCAGATGTCATGTTCTGTTGATTCTACCTCCACAGCTTTTCTCCCTTCCATCCTCTTCTCTCACCTCACAACCATCACCATTCTTGTTGAGACTCATCACTTTTCACATAAATTATATTAATCACCTAATTAGTTTTTTTCACTTCACCTCTTCCTTCTGGACTGTGATATCTATGGAGGAGAGAGTAAGGCTGATGACTTTGCACAGCTGTTTCACTCAGACCCAATTTGCTTGTAATTCAAGATATCACCCTCTTGGTGATGGTCCTCTTTGAGAAAAAAGGACACACAATATCGTCATCAACAAAAATCCATTCTCTACACAGTAATCAAAATAATATTCCAAAGAATACTTCCAATGATGTCACTAGTTTTCCCAAAAACCATCAATGGCTCCCAATTGTTTCCAGTATAAAATAAAAACTACTCAACCTAGCATTTTTTTTTCTAAAGCAATTGGGGTTAAGTGACTTGCCCAGGGTCATGCAGCTAAAAAGTGTTAAGTGTTAAATGGGTATAATAATAGCACTTACCTCCTAAGGTTATTGTAAGGATAAAATAAAACATTTGTAAAAATGTTTGGCAAACCTTTAAATGTTATATAAATTCTACTTATGATTATTAAAGCTTCAATCATTATTTTTAGTCTTATTTCAAATACTCCCTTTCAATGTACTCATGATTTAGGCAAAGTACCCTATCTAATCAAGACCCTATCTAATCAAGCTATAATCCATTCCCAAAAAGTTTTCAATCTCAAAGAATCCTCATTTTTCTTCCTTCAAGATAGTAGTTAGCACTTTCCTCAATAAACAGGATTAGTTGCTACTATTTTCCCCCTCTGCAAATTATTTTGCATACTTATTTGTTAGCATGTTGCTAATTTTCCCTAGAAAATTAACTCCTAAGACAAATAAATGAAAAAGCATTGAACCAAAACACTGTGCCAACCAAACACTAAGAATAAAATTCAAGTACAAATACAAAGGCAGTCCTTCCCTCAGGAGATTTACTTTCTAGAGGGAACAAAACATATAAAGGAATGGTGGGAAGAGACTATTTCGCTATTTATTAAAACTCATCTTCTGAACAGGTTTCCTCAACAATAAAATGAGAAAAGCATCACTAGGTAACACTCAGGGCTGTTGTGATACTTGGCACTTACTCCAATGCATTTAAAATCTCATTGATATAAATGATTATTTCCTCTCTCCTCAAATCAGACAGATCACATCCTATCTATACTCGTTTTTTGTGTTATTCTTAAGTATGGGCTCCCATATATTTTCCTCAGAAGATCTAGCATATATGCTAGAACTTACCTTCTTAAAGTGTGGTTCACGACTCCATATAAGATCTTGTAACTGAATGTGGGGAGGGAGGTTCACAAATTTATGATTAATTATCAGTAAATGTTTGATTTGTATGCCTATTTTGTATTTCTATATATCCAAGGTCATGTAAAAATTTCTCAGAAAAAAAGGTTTTGTGAGTAGAAAAAATTTAAGAAGCTAAAGGACTCCCTCAAGTTTAACACACACACACACACACACACACACACACACACACACATGCATATATATGTGAAAATATATTTATGCATATATGTAAGTGGGTATGGGTACTAACATCACTGTCAGGTGGTTTATCTATTAAACCTCAGTCTTACTACCTGATCATCCTACCTCTTTTTCCAATCACAGGATTCCTCAATGATCTTCCTCATGCCACATCCTTGTTACAAGGCCACTGCTGGAAATGAGCAGTAACCTTCTTATGCCCATGATGTATCTCTACATTGTCCTTTGGACCACTTAAAATTTTGATTAATGATATTGTTAACCAGATGACAAAATGGGTTTTACATGCTAGGAAATCTTGAATTGAAAACACTTCAGTTTCCAAAAACACAAACTTACCTAATGTCTCCCTCGTACTCAATTCTTGACCAAATTCATTGTCTCTAGTGCTATTCTTAGATATAAGTTCTAAAGAACTAATTCAATGGATTGACCATCCAACTTCATGCCATTGTTTGAACACAGCTTTTTTCATCCATTATTTTTGTAAGCATTTATTCAGTGCCTACTATGTATTAAGCACCATGCAAGATCCTGAAATACAAAGACAGATTAGAAAAGCTCTTGCCATCAAGTAGCTACATTCTATCCTAGGAAACATGTATAAGTGTATGAAAATATATACAAAATAAATACAATGTAGTCTGGAGGTAGACAATAAATTACTTTGGGAATCAGAAAAGGCTTTATGTAAAAGATAGTGCTTGAGCTCAGCTTTGAAAGAAAAAAGGAATTTAAGAGATAGAAATGAGGAGAAAGTGTACTACAGACTTGGTGACAGCCTGTGCAAATTACACAGAGATTTGTGGTTGGACTCATGTGTAAAGGACAATGAACAGCAAGAAACTGTTTGTACCATAAAGTATACAAAGCAGAGCAATATAAAATACATGTGGAAGGTAGGCTGGAGACAAGTTGTGATGAAGGGCTTTAAATGCCAAAAAGAGCAGCTTGCATTTGATCCTACAGACAGCAGGGAGCCAGTGAAGTTTACTGAAAAGAGAATGGCATGATGGGACCAGTGCATTAGGAGTATCACTTTGGTAGTCATGTGGAGAATGGATTGAAATTGGTCTAGACTCAGGTCAAAGAGGCCACCTGGGAATCCATTACAATAGTCTAGGTAAGAGGTAATGAGGGTCTAAGCTCAAGTGGCAGCTCCATGAGTAAAGAGAAGGGGTTTTGATATGAGAGATGCGGAAATAAAATAAACAAGGTGATAGGATGTGTGGAATGAGAGAGAGTGAAGGAACAAAGACGACTCCAAGGTTATAAATCTGGGTAATTAGAAGGATTTCCCTGAAAGAAATAGAGAAAGTCAGAAGAGGGGAAAGTTGAGGGTGGGGGTGGGGGGGGAAAATAATGAATTAGATTTGGGATATGTTAAGTTTTAGATGGGAAGGAGGAAGGAAGGAGGGAAGGAAGGAGGGAAGGGAGGAGGGAAGGAAGGAGGGAAGGAAGGAGGGAAGGAAGGAAGGAAGGAAGGAAGGAAGGAAGGAAGGAAGGAAGGAAGGAAGGAAGGAAGGAAGGAAGGAAGGAAGGAAGGAAGGAAGGAAGGAAGGAAGGAAGGAAGAAAGGAGGGAGGGAGGGAAGGAAGGAGGGAAGGAAGGAAGGAAGGAGGGAAGGAGGGAGGGAAGGAAGGAAGGAAGGAAGGAAGAAAGGAAGGAAGGAAGGAAGGAAGGAAGGAAGGAAGGAAGGAAGGAAGGAAGGAAGGAAGGAAGGAAGGAAGGAAGGAAGGAAGGGGGAAGGGGGAAGGAAGGAAGGAAGGAAGGAGGGAAGGGGGGAAGGAAGGAAGGAAGGAAGGAAGGAAGGAAGGGGGGAAGGAAGGAAGGAAGGAAGGAAGGGGGGAAGGAAGGAAGGAAAGGAAACAAGCATATATTAAGCTTGCCAAGTACTGTATTAAGCACTTTTAAAATATATCATAAAATTCATTATTTGAAAAAAAACTGTTGGGAAAACTGGAAATTAGTATGACAGAAATTAGATATGGATCCACACTTAACACCATATACCAAGATAAGATCAAAATGGGTCCATGATTTAGGCATAAAGAATGAGATCATAAATAGATTAGAGGAACAGAGGATAGTCTACCTCTCAGACCTGTGGAGGAGGAAGGAATTTATGACCAGAGGAGAACTAGAGATCATTATTGATCACAAAATAGGAGATTTTGATTACATCAAACTAAAAAGTTTCTGTACAAACAATACTAATGCAAACAAGATTAGAAGGGAAGTAACAAATTGGGAAAATATTTTTACAGTTAAAGGTTCTGATAAAGGCCTCATTTCCAAAATATATAGAGAACTGACCCTAATTTATAAGAAATCAAACCATTCTCCAATTGATAAATGGTCAAAGGATATGAACAGACAATTCTCAGATGATGAAATTGAAAGTATATCCACTCATATGAAAGTGTTCCAAATCACTACTGATCAGAGAAATGCAAATTAAGACAACTCTGAGATACCACTACACACCTGTCAGATTGGCTAAGATGACAGGAACAAATAATGATGAATGTTGGAGGGGATGGGGGAAAACTGGGACACTGATGCATTGTTGGTGGAGTTGTGAAAGAATCCAACCATTCTGGAGAGAAATCTGGAACTATGCCCAAAAAGTTATTAAACTGTGCATACCCTTTGACCCAGCATTGCTGTTATTGGGCTTATATCCCAAAGAAATACTGAGGAGGGGAAAGGGACCTGTATGTGCCAAAATGTTTGTGGCAGCCCTTTTTGGAGTGGCTAGAACCTGGAAGATGAATGGATGTCCTTCAATTGGAGAATGGTTGGGTAAATTATGGTATATGAAGGTTATGGAATATTATTGCTCTGTAAGAAATGACCAGCAGGAGGAATACAGAGAGGCTTGGAGAGACTTACATCAATTGATGCTGAGTGAAATGAACAGAACCAGAAAATCACTATACACTTCAACAACAATACTGTATGAGGATGTATTCTGATGGAAGTGGATATCTTCAACATAGAGAAGATCCAACTCACTTCCAGATGATCAATGATGGACAGAAACAACTACACCCAGAGAAGGAACACTGGGAAGTGAATGTAAAGTGTTAGCACTACTGTCTATCTACTTTCACCTTCAGAATCTAATACTTAACGTGCAACAAGAAAATTGTATTTACACACATATGTTATATCTAGGTTATACTGTAACACATGTAAAATGTATGGGATTGCCTGTCATCTAGGGGAGGGAGTAGAAGGAGGGAGGGGATAATTTGGAAAAATGAATACAAGGGATAATGTTATAAATATATATATATATGTATATATATATATATATATATATATATATATATATTATATCATTTTATCTTCCCAACAATCCTGTGTAAGGCAAGTGCTATTATTATCCTCATTTTACTACTGAGGCTGACAGTAGTTAAGTGACTTGAGTGGAGTCACACAGGAGATAAATGTCTAAGACCAGATTTGAACTCTTCTTTTCTGACTCGAGGTGCAGAGCTCTATCCCTGTATCACCTAGCTGCTTCCAGAATTTCCTGCTTGAAATTTCCCAGAGGTAGTTGTAATGTAGAACTGGAGCTCATGCAAGAATCTAAGGCTAGATATATAGACATAGGAGCTTATATCAAGTGGTGTCTATTTTCTTAATGGAGAGAGGAGTAATATAGAAGGTTTGTGGAGAAAAATTGGGGCAACCCCAACTTGTTCCCTACTGAGAGAGAGAGAGAGAGAGAGAGAGAGAGAGAGAGAGAGAGAGAGAGAGAGAGAGAGAGAGAGAGGAATAGAAGGATTGTTTTTCCAAAATGAAGTCCCAGCTAAGATTAGGGGGGTATAACTTTAAGTTGGGATCAGACAGCTTGATTAAGTAACTTCCTTTAACATGGTTTATCATCCCATTGATTTTTTTTTTTTTTGGTAATTTTTATTTTGATTCACTTGGCACAATATCATCTGCAGATAGGAATATCTTGAGAACTTTGCCATTTATAGGAAATCCCTCTTCCATGGATACCCAGTTGCCTTATGCTTTTTCAACAATTCTGACATATAAAGGAAGTTTCATAAAAGAACCAAAGAAGCTAGTCCCATGTAAAACATTATTACAATACATTTTAATTTTCTGGGGTGGAGGGAAGTCCAAATTTTAACATGAAACAAACAAGAGTAGGAGCAAGAGCAGTCAAAAATACTACCATACAGGTTTTGTTTATCTTCAACATCATTGTATTCAGGTATAGATGAAGATGAGGAGGAGAGATTCTTAGCCACAAACTTTAACTGTGGAAGGTCTCTGCACCTTAAGCTTAGAAGCAGATTCAAACAAAAGAATTTGATGTCAAAGATAGTCCACAGGTTCCTCCAATGATGAACCAGGGCTTAAATGGCTGTCAAACACTAAAAAGCTACCAGCATAAAGCTTGGAAACTGACATTAATACTTCACCAAGAGAAAAGACTGACACCAATACACAATCTGTTAAATCACTACGGATTAAAATTCTCGCTTTCATGGATGCATAGAGTCTATTATTTTCGTGTAATTGTTTTATCTCACAATATGTACAATTCAGTGCTGTGGTAATTGTGGTAATCAGCCTTAATGGCAAAGGGGGGTATTAACAGGCAAGCCTCCTTTTTTGTTCTGCTCTGAATCAGTGAAATTCAGATAATGGCTGCATTTCTAAGGCTAGGGAGAAAACTCCCATGGCTGCTGCAGCTCTGATCTAATTATGGGGAACAGAATGGAGAAACTACTCAGTGACATTCTAATAGGAAAGAAGCCCTCATGAACAGGACATAGTTATTCCTGCTAATTCAAAGTTATTGAACCCCAAAGGCATGGATGGAAGAGAAAACTACTTTTCTTTCTATCTGAAGTTATATCTACCAGACTTTTACTCTCTCCAGTTGGACAAGACCTCTGTCAACAAAAGGAGATACAATGAGTATTTACACTGAGAAAAAACAATACAAAAGCCAGGTTTTTTTGGTTTTCTTTTGCTGACAAATATATAATAAATACAGGAATGTGGGCCAAGAGAGTAGATATCAATGACCTTATCTTCTGTGATGGCCTTTTTTCTGGTTCAACTTTATTCAAATTCTAACCCAGGAGGATACAGGGAGGGAGCATAGTTAGGAGTGAAGATTAGGGCAGCTAGGATGAGATTTGACAATTTGACTCAATATATGACTTATGTGATAGTTTTAAGGATATTACCAAAAAATGGTTTTTGGAAGGATTAAAAAGGAGTCCAAGCAATTTTCTAACTAAAACAATTATCAGGAGCTGTGGATTTTGAATTAGCACCAGATATAGACAGTAAAGAAAATTTAATTTAGTTTTAGCCTTGGGACCTTCTGACTGGTTGCTCTCAGCTAGTTATGGCAGTTCATAGTTTTGCTTTAGAGTAAATAAAAGAGGTGAGCTTAAGAAAGGCTTTCCAATCATCACAATTTAGTATCATAAAATCACAGAATTTAAGAGTTGGGATAGACTTCAGAAGCCATATAGTCCATCCCCAAAATGAAAGTAATCCTTATTATAACATAATGGACATATGGTCATCCAATCTCTAATTAAAGATCTCTAAGAAAGAGAACACCATCCCTTGAGGAAAATCATTCTACTTTTGCTTATCATTGATTGTAGGGAAGGTTTTCTTGACATCAAGGCTAAATTTTTCTCTTTGCAATTTCTACTCAATCTTGTTTCTGCTCTCTGGGGTCAAATAAAACAAATATGATGCCTTTTCTACCTTCACATATTTGAAGGAGTTTCACTTGATGGGAACTTCTCAGTTGGATCGTGCTCATAAGCTTGGATGATTAGATCAAAGGGACAGAAGCTGAGGGAGAGGTGAGAAGTAGATTTGACAAAAGTTAAACTTCAGGCAGCAGGTAACAGGTATCTCTCTAACCAACATAATAATCCTTACCACAGTGTTGGTCCTGCCTAGCCCCACTCAGCCTGTACCACCCCTAGTACCACTAGTTGCTATTCACTTTGCCCCAGGCACCACAACCTAATCTCTAACCTACTAGTTCAAATTGGCTGCTTTATTCTGTTGGAATTGCCCTGGCAGCCTCAGTTTCTGGGACCATTTTCTGATTATCTGTTTTTAGGAACAACCAGAAATCATCCTCTGAAATCTCCAAGGTAGAGGTACCTGTCTTATGACTGACAATCTCTCTGATTGGCTTCTCCAGTCCTGTAGCCCCAGGTCCTTAATTAATATTTCAGCATCCTAAAAAGATGTTGCAGTTTGGTATCAGGCCTCTGAAAGTTCATGTTTGCCTGCCTTGATGATCTGACTAAAGTGTGCATACTCCCACACTCTGCTTGGTAATCTGGATCCTTTCTGTAGTAGTGTTACTTAGCTCGCCTATTCTTCTTGGCTGGGACAAGTGGAGCAATTTCAGGCCTCCCCCTTCTCTCCTTAGAGTAGAGGCTGTGCTGTACCCCTTCTAGAAGGACCAGTACAATTGCCCTGAGAACTGTTGCTCCCTCTGCAAGCAGAGGCTGAGATAAATGCACAAATGGCCACAGACCTAATTCACAGTGAACTGTCCATCTCAAACTGGATTCTCTGGCTGAGATGATGCTCTGGAACTGCAGAGGATCTGACATGCTTGCAACAGGGAGGCTTCTGTGCTGCCCTAAATAAGGAACGCTGTTAACAACTCTGAGGTTATCAGAGAAAGACTTTCCTTTCCCATAGGTCCTTGCATCTTTTCTAATTTTATTTTGTCTTATCTGCTCTAGGTATGGTTCATCAAAATCATGGTGCTGAGACCCTCCAAGATAACTCATTAATTTGAATATCTATTTGAGAGAGTGTGGAATGTAATACCTCATTTTCCCTGAATTGTTCTGCCTCAGTTTACCTAGTGGCAACACCCCACCTTCTTTGCTCCATTGGGCACTCTCACATTCCAAAGAGTCATAGAACTTCAGATGGCTTATCTCAAATACTTGGGTATCTCCTGGTCTCAGACTTCTTGGTCTCCTACTCTCATCCCCCAAACTGTCAGAATTTAAAAGTTATGATCCTTTCCTGGAATTTCCACTCACCCAGTGTTCTGCACTATCCTTCCCACCCTTGCCTTTGTTTCCCTGAAGCTGGAGCCCAATAAAAGTCTCTGGAATTACTTGCTGGTTACTGGATGCTTTTAGACAAGAGTCTGGCTATCGCTAGTCCAAATTCTCCACTATTAAAATATTAAAAACCCTAATCTCTGTCTTGCCTCAGTTTCTCTGGCATTACATAACTAATGCCCTTTAGGATTTGTCATAAACTCCAATGTATTTTAAGAGTTTGATGCTCTTATGACCCTGTACCCCAACAGAATGATTTTACACACATATACATATTTGTATATGATAGTAGCCTTTTTAAGGCTCTCACACCTTAAGTTTACTTTTTAGATATTATCCCTTCATATTCAATTCACAATTGTGCCCTCTGTCTATCTATATGTCCTTAATAATGAGAAAGTTCTAATGAGTTACAAATATTATCCTCCCATGTAGGGAATCCCTTGTGGTGTATCTTTCTGATTATCCCCTTATAGTTCTCCTGAGATCTGTATTTGAACGTCACATTTTCTATTCAGCTCTATTCTTTTTGCCTTGAATTTTTGTTTGTTTGTTTAGAGGTATTTTTGGTGAGGCAGTTGGGGTTAAGTGACTTGCCCAGGGTAACACAACTATCTGAGGCCAGATTTAAACTTAATTTTCCTGACTTCAGGGCCAAAGTTTTATCTATTCATCATGAATTTTTGAAAGTTCTCTATTTCATTAAATATCCACCTTTTCTCCTGAAGGATTGATTATGCTCAGTTTTAGTGGATAGATGATTCTTGGCTGAAATCCTAGCTCCTTTGCTTCCTTGGAATATTATATTCTAACTCTTTCAATTCTTTAATATAGAAGTTGCTAAATCTTGTGATATCATGACTGTGTCTTCACCATACTTGAATTGTTTCTTTCTGTATGCTTGTACCTAGGAGTTCTGGAATTTAATGATAGTATTCCTGGGAGTTTTCACCTTGGGATCTTTCTGGAGGTGATAGGTAGAATCTTTCTTTTTTTTTTTTTTTTTTCCCCCCTGAGGCTAGGGTTAAGTGACTTTCCCAGGGTCACACAGCTAGGAAGTCTTAAGTATCTGAGAGCAGATTTGAACTGGGGTCCTCCTGAATTCAAGGCTGGTGCTCTATCCACTGCACCACCTAGCTGCCTCTGGAATCTTTCAATTTCTATTTTACTCTGTGGTTTTAAAATATCAGGACAATTTTACTTGATAATTTCTTAAAAGTTGATGTCTAGGCTCTTTTTTTGATTATGTCTTTCAAGTAGACCAATTAGTAGATAATTTTAAAATTACCTCTCCTAGATTTATTTTCCAGGCCAGTTGTTTTTTCAATGAGATGTTTCACATTTTTAAATTTTTTTTTGTTTTGTTGAGGTGGGGAAAGGAATCCCAAAAGTTTGGTGTCATAGATGAGTGTCATGGGGTATCTCAAAAAAATTTGAAGACTTGAGCCCATTTCCTGGTCAAGGGGCAAAATTTGTTGCAATTGTAATGCCATTACAAGTGGTCTAAATTCCAATAGAATTTAGCAAAGAAACAGAAGCAGTTCTAGTTTATTTAGTTCTTCATGTTATAGATATGCTAATTTTATGGCCCAGAAAAGAAATGATCTCTGGAATTTGGTTATCACTGCCCAACAGACAATTATGTTTGTTGACAGACAGATTGTTTTTCTTAGATTGGGTGTAGGGGTTCCCAGAGGCAGACTCTAAAGCCAGAAGA
Source organism: Sminthopsis crassicaudata (assembly GCF_048593235.1). Classification (NCBI taxonomy): domain Eukaryota; kingdom Metazoa; phylum Chordata; class Mammalia; order Dasyuromorphia; family Dasyuridae; genus Sminthopsis; species Sminthopsis crassicaudata. Next base: position 507,836,189 of record NC_133618.1, read on the forward strand.
TTTAAAATCACTGACTTATTGTTAGAACAGAAGCCTCCTGAGGTTAGAGGACCTCAAAATCATTGCTGTCTCTTCTAGAAACTACATCAGTAGGGTTCTATTTCCAGGGTGAAGGGTGCAATGCTCCACGTTTCAGGAGTTTTTTGCAGCTGTTTTCAGAGAGTCTTCTGGGGACCTATAAATTTTCAGTTCCTCCAAGCTAGTATGATCCAGGGAGAGATGTGTTTACTACTCTCTTGGCCTATGTTCTGGTCTGTGAGTGACCACAAGTACTCTTCTTCCTGGAATTTTAAGTTGTAATGTGTTAGTGTTCCACCTCACCCTGAGACTCCTCACCGCCAGCCAGGATTACAACCCAAATCTCATTACAGGCAAAGTAATATAGAGTCCAGCCTCAGTACTAGCAAAGAAACTCCTGGAATCTCTTTATGATCTTTCTGACCAGCTGTTCAACTCCCTTCTGGAGGCTGAGAGCTCCAGAAGCCATGCAGTCACTGCTCCTGCAACCACTGCTATAACCCCCACCAATTTCAGTGACTCCCAAGTTTCATTCCTGGTTTGCTGAGGCTCCCCTCTCACTGCAATCAAACAAACTTTTCCTCCAACCTACCAAGGACCAACTTCTCCATCAAAATAAATACTTCTTTAACATTTCTTTCTCTAGACATGGATAGCATCTTCCTTTAATCAGTCCATTATAGTTGATTTGAGTATTTATAATATTCAAAATGTCTTAGTCATTCAGACTTGTACTTCAAAAAATTATTGCCATTATGTACATTTTCTTGGTTCTGTTTATTTCAATCTTCATTATTTCATGCAAGCCTTTCCATTGTTTTCTAAAATCAACCAGCTCATCAATTCTTATCATATAATAATATTCCATTATAATCATATACCACAACTAATTTAGCCATTCCCCAATTGACAGGCATCCCCTCAACTTCCAGTTCTTTGTCACCACAAAGAGAGCTGCTATAAATATTTTAGAACATATAAATTTTTTTTATTTTCCCCCAATCATCTTGGGAAACAGACCTAATAATGATATTTCCAGGTCAAAGGATATACACAGTTTCATAACTTTGAACAAAATCCCAGATTGCTCTTGTGAGAAATCATTAATAACCAATGCTTTGGGGAGGTTCAGAGGTTCTCCTCTTTTTTCTACATTCCTCATTTTTAAAAGTTCCCTTTACTTGAAGGACATTATTGATAATGAGATTTCGATGACTTTCCTCACTGTGCTCAGACCCCCAACCTTTCAAGTAATTTAATCCAGGGTGAGGAAACCCTGGGAGTTCTACTCAAGCCTGGGTGGAGACAGATCCTTTTGTTTAGATAGTTCAGGACTGGGAGTGGCCTGGTATAGAAATATTTTCTCTGTCTCCGGGTGACATCAGCCTTTATTAAAGAATATATAGTGTGAACCCACTACCATGGTAGTCTTTAATCTAGGGGAGACAAACAAATGAGCATCCTTTTATTAATAACTTGCTGGTTTATTAATAAAATGATTACCAGAAACTATGTTTTCCGAACCATTTTAAACATCACAGTTACTCTCTAAAATGATTGTAATGAGGGAAAGGAAAGGGGGAACCCCATTTCTTGGCGCATAGATAATCCCATGAGGTTCAGTGTCCCCTGTAAATTTTACAGGCCTGAAAACCTAGATTGACAAATAAAAGGTTTATTGTAGAAATTTGGAAGTAAAGCTCAGTTAGAAAGACGCCAGGGCCAAAGGTGGCCGCTGGGCAGGCAGGAACCTTTATATGGCTGGAAGGATACCATGTGTTGGGGGAAGGGCTCCTGCAAAGAGAGCGATCTGGCTCGTTTCTTTTATACCTAGAAGATGATGGGCGGTACCCCTAAGTTCTTGGTGGGCTTTTCAGTTAGCTCAGATCAGGTAAAGGCTGGGGGAAACTGAGCTGATAGTGGGGCTGGGCCCGGATATTCAAAGGCTGCCTTTGGCCAGGATTTGTGAATCAAGGTCAGCCATGGGTTGGGCAATTAGAAAGGAATCTTAAAGGGACCTCAACCCCCATCAGTTGGATCAGTTCACAGTTCCAACCACAATTTTTTTAAATCCTCACCAATATTTGTTGCTTTCCCCTTCTATCATATCAGTCAATTTGATACACATAAGATAATATCTCAAGTTATTTTAATTCATTTCATTTTATCAATAGTGATTTGGAGCATTGTTTCATATGCTATATATGGTTTTTATTTCTTCATTGAAAAATTACATATTCATATCCTTTTATTGAAGGCTGAAGATACCCTAACAGCAATGGGGGTCCCAGGCTGGTGTCTCAGGTTTTGCAAAAGAATTTTCAGTCCCAGTCTGCAAGTGAGTTTTTTGGCAAATGGGTTGATTTCACTGAGAAATTATTTCTCTCAGTGGGCTGCTTCCTGATTAGAAAGATAGCAATGGTTGGGATACAGAGTCTAGAATATATTTAGGATTCTATAGCTCAGGGCTAAGGAGTGATCTCCAGATGAATTGAGGAACTAATTTCCAGGTCAATAATGGGTGGTATTTATACTCCAGACTATGATTTCCAAATGAATGGTAGGTGGGGACTATTGTGGGAGTTTCCCCTGGGAATCGAATGGAAGCATGGGGATGCTCTCAAACGTTGGGAAGGGCTTGACATTCAGGGTTTTTACAACCCAAATCCCTCCCCCCAAAGATCAGGGGGACACAGTTCCTATTATATCACTTTGACTATTTAACAATTAGGAAATGATTTGTATTCTTATAAATTTGATGAAGTTCTTTATATACTTTAGATATGAGACCTTTATTTGAAAAACTGTCCATAAAAATTTTCTTTCAACTTTCTCTTTTTCCTAGTTACTTTGATTTTATTTGCAATTTTTTTGTATTTATTTGTATAAAGCACTTTAATATAATGTAATTGAAATTATCTGTTTTATACCTCCTAATGCTCTCGTCTCTTGTTTATTCATAAATTGTTCTCCTAGCTATAAGACTGATATGTAATATGTTTCCTGTTCTAATTTTCTTACAATATCTCCCTTCATATCTAGGTCAGGCAATCATTTTGGCTTTATCTTGGTAAATGATGTAAAAGTTCTATTTACATTCAACCATTAACAACTATTCTTTGAATCCAGCTAATCAACCAATTCTTTCCAGACCAAAATTTGCAGTTTATGTGACCTAGATTAACATGAATTTATCAAAGGCTACTAAGTGTTCCCTTATTATCTCCTTAATAATCTTGGGTACCAAATCTCTGTTAGTCTTTTTTTTTTCCTGATATTTTCAGCATTAATATGATCCTCTTTTATAGGGGAAATAAAAGCAAAATAAATGTTTATCAATTCTGCTTTCTCTTTTGTATCAGTTATTATCATTTAATCCATCCTCCAACAAAGACCTTATCCCTTCTTTGATCTTTCTCTCCCAAAATACCGTGTTTCCCCGATAATAAGACACTGTCTTATTATTTTTTGGGGACTAAAAAACACCAGAGGGCTTATTTTCAGGGGAGGGCTTATTTTATCCTCCATCATGCCCCTTTTATCCTCCATCATGCCCATTTTAGCCTCCATCATGCCCCTTTTAGCCTCCATCATGCCCCCTGAGTGCTTATTTTATTCTCCATCGCTTACTGAACTTACCGAGTTTTTAGATGGTCCTGTCTCAGCTCTACTCTGCGGCGCTGCTCTCAGTAGCGCCAGCAAGCAAATCACCAGGGAAGAAGAGGATGACGCGCTCACTGCTGCAGCTCTGATTGGATGCAGCTCGGAGCGCGACGTGCGTTTCACCCGGGAGGGGAGGGCGGCGCTGCTTACTGAAGGTACCGCTACGCAGCATATAGCGCAGGGGATCACCATGATGACCGTTTTCATAGTAAGTTCGATAGGGCTTATTTTCGGGGGAGGGCTTATTTTAGCGGAATATTAAAGAGTATGTGGGTGTCTTATTTTCAGGATAGGTCTTATTATCGGGGAAACACGGTAACTTTAAAACTTGTTGTTGTCCTTAGCTTCCTCCCAAGCCTCAGCTCATCCTGAGTTTCCAAATGCTATTTTCAGACTGCGCCATGCTCTTATATTCATGTTCTATTTTTTGGCCTTGCTTCCATTTTTCTTTATATTTCTTTTTATTTTTTTTTTTTTGAGGCTGGGGTTAAGTGACTTGCCCAGGGTCACACAGCTAGGAAGTATTAATTGTCTGAGACCAGATTTGAACACAGGTCCTCCTGAATTCAGGGCTGGTGCTCTATCCACTGCACCACCTAGCTGCCCCTATATTTCTTTCTAGTACCTAAGTTGGTTAATGAATTCATTATGTGTTTGTGAAAAGATATCCATCCCTTCAAACCAATCCCATTTTTAACTCCTCATTAGAAATCTTTCCCTTTGTGTCTTCAGAATTTCATTTTTAAGTACTCCTCCTGAACTGACTTCCTTATGAAAATTTCATTTCTTGGGATCCTACTTATCATTCCTCTAAAATCTTTGAAATCTAATTTCCCAAAATCTAAGGGTGCATATAGGACTATGCATTTCCTTTCCTCTCTCACATATTCTACAATGAAATGATCACCTCCCACATCCTAGAGTTCTCATCATTTCCACCTCACAAATCATTTCCTCCCTAGTAGAAAGAATCAGGTCCTAAACAAAATTTATCACAAAAGCAAATCATATGTTTTCAGCAGATAGAGTGCTCCAGCAGATGTCTTCATAACTGAAATCTCCCATTATTAGACTCTCCTGCTTCTGGATTCCTGGTGGTGATCCACTTCCCAAATACCTTATCTATTTATTCTTCCTGTCCATTTGGTCTGTAGTATATTCCTATGGTAAAATCATTTTTGTTTCTTTCTCCTTTAGTATTCATCCAAATATTTTTCATCATGCTTTCTTCCTCTGGTTCCTAGATTTCCTCATATAAATATACCTTCTGGAGAATTTCTGCAAACAAAATCTGTTATTTATATTATTCAAGGAGGAGTGGTCATACTGAAGAGAAAACATGAGTTTGGATATCAATGTTTTCAACATTCAATGACAGAAAAGCAACATTTATCTGCTATACGTATCCTCTTTAACAATAAGACCATTTTTTTTAAACATTAAATAGAATCCATCTAAAGGCAGTAAATCTATATGCAAAAACATCAAAGAATCTTGACCTGACACTATTATTTTTATGTATTTTTAAATGAATACATATTTAGACAATTTTAAAACATATCAATTAAGATATATATTTTACATATAAATTATATGTAAATTATGCATATAGTATATTATTGATTTTATTAATTATTTCTGGCACACACCTTTCTTATATATGATGGCATTTACAATCCTCTGTGGACACATATTGCTATACTATCCTTTTACCCATCCTAGTTGTTTTCAGAAAGATAACCCTTACCAGAATCAGTCCACTGATAGGTTTTATCTCAGCAATTCCATCACACAAGTGAGGAATTTATGTATAGACATTTGAGAACATGGGTTTTCAAAGTGGATAGAATAATGCAATGTATAATACATTGGACTGTCTGTGTGATCCTGGGCAAATCATGTCATTTCTATCTGCCTTAGTTTTTTCATATACAAAAAGGAGAAAACAATAGCTCCAATCTCCTAGAGTTGTTGTAAGGATAAAATGAAATAATATGTCATAGTACTTTGCAAATCTTAAAGTATCCTGTAAATATTTCTTATTATTAACACTACCATCTCTTTCCTTGGATTTTTTTCTTCTATGAATTTATGTCTCAGCAACTATTCTTTCTCCTTGATGACTACTCATTATGATTAACTAAAGTCAAGTCAAATCAATTAGCATTTGTTAAGCATTTAATATGTGCCAGATATCATGCTAAGTACTAAGAATTAAAAGTACAAGCAAAAACTTTTCCTGCCTTCAAAAAATTTATATTCTTTTTTATTTTTAAATTAATTTTTTTGAATCAATAAAATCCCTACCTTGAAACAATAAGAATCAGTCAAGCAAAACCAAAAAAGAAAAATAGAAAAAACAGAAAAACAGTGTAAAACACCTAATTGAAAAAACAATCAATCTGGAAAATAGATCTAGTAGAGATAAACTAAGATTATTGGACTCCCTGAAATACACTATAAAAAAAAGAAAAAAAGAGCCTAGACACTATCTTTCAGGAAATCATCAAAGAGAATTGTCCTGATATCATAGAATCAGAGGGCAAAATGACCTTGAAAGAATTCACCGAATACCTTCTGAAAGAGACCCCAAAAGTAAAACCCCAAGGAATATCATGGCTAAATTTCAGAACTATCAGGCCAAGGAAAAAATATTACAAGCCGCCAGAAAGAAACAATTCAAATACTGAAGAGCCACAATAAGGATTACTCAGGAGCTAGCAACTTTCACATTAAAGGATTGCAGGGGCTGGAATCTGATATTCTGAAAGGTGAAGGAACTTGGAATGCAGCCAAGAGTAAATTACCCTGCTAAACTGAGTATTTTCTTTCAGGGAAAAAGATGGACATTCAATGAAACTGGTGAATTCCATTTATTTTTTATGAAAAGACCAGAGATAAACAAAAAATTTGACTTCCAAATATAGAACTCAAGAGAAGCATAAAAAGGTTAAAAAAAAAAAAAAAAAAACCTCTTGAGAATAAAATTCCTACCCCACGGAGAAATAAAAATGAAAAGTATTTTTAAACATGTATAATCAAATAAAACAAATTTTGGGATGTCATGTTCAAAAAAAAAAAAAAAAAGAAAGAAAGAAATCTAATTCTGCACTGTAAGTTTATTTCTTCTCTGTCAGAAGGTGTTTAGAATAATTTATCAAAATCCCCAAGAATCCTAGTTAGTTGTTGCACTGATCAGAGTTCCCAAGTCTTTCAGTTATATGTCTTTAAATTATTACATAATATATTATTTTAGATAAATTATTTTCCTTGTCCTTCTCACGTCATTCTGCATCAGTTCATCCAATCTGAATATATCACCTACATCATTTCTTAAAGCAAATAATAGTCCATCACATCTATATACTATAACTTGTTCAAACATTCATCAAATGATGGATACTCCTTCAATTTCCAATTCTTTGGTACCACAAAAAAAGAGCTTCTATAAACAAATTTTTCATATATGCATCATTTTTTTCCTTTTTTTTTTTTTTTTTTTGAACTCATAAGAGTATAGATCAAGTAGTGGCATTACTAGGTCAAAAGATAGACACAGTTTAATAACTTTGGGGGCAAGCTCCTAAGTGCTTTCCAGAATGGTTGGACATTTCAGAGCAAGGAGCTTACATTCCAGAGGAGAGACAACATATAAAAGAAAACTGATAAGTTGGGGGAGCATGGCAGGTATCTGCAATAGGAATGGGTCAAAGGAAGTAAAGGGGGAAAAGTCAGAAAATTAAAGGTGAAAGATAAAATTTAAAGAGAATGAAGGCTTAGATACAATTGATCTAAGCTCTTCTTTTAAATCAAGGATCTGGAAGGAATTTACCTATTAAAGAAAGGAGCTGAAGGGACACAAGCATTTTCTAAAAATGATAAGGTCACAGTAAAGTACAGAGATAAAGAGAACTTTCTTTCTTTTTTTTTTTAATTAAAGTTTTTTTATTTACAAAACATATGCATGTGTAATTTCTCCAACACTGACCTTTGCAAAACCTTTTGTTCCAAATTTTCCCCTCCTATCCTTTACCCCTTCCCCTAGCTGGCAGGTAGTTCAATATATGTTTAAAATGTTAAAATATATGTTAAATACAATATATGTATACATATTTATACAGTTATCTTGCTGCACAAGAAAAATCAGCTCAAGAAGGAAGGAAAAGAAAAAATAAGAAAGAAAACAAAATGCAAGCAAACAACAACAGAGAAAGTGAGAATGCTTTTGTGTTCCACACCCTGTTCCCACAGTTCTCTCTCTGGGTGTAGGTGGCTCTCTTCATCACTGAACAAGTAGAACTGGTTTGAAGAGAGCCAAGTCTGTCAAAATTTATTATCATTTATTCTTGTTGTTGCCATGTATAATGATCTCCTGGTTCTGCTCATTTCACTTAATATCAGTTCATTTAGATCTCTCCAAGCTTCTCTGAAATCATCCTGCTGGTCATTTCTTACAGAACAATAATATTCCATAGGATTAATATATCATAATTTATTCAGTCACTCTCAAATTGATGGGCATCTACTCAGTTTCCAGTTTCTTGCCACTACAAAGAGGTTTGTCGCAAACATTTATGCATATGTGGGTCCCTTTCTGTTCTTTAAGATCTCTTTGGGATATAATCCCAGTAGAAACACTGATGGATCAAAGGATATACACAGTTTGATAATTATTTGAGTATAGTTCCAAACTGCTCTCCAGAATGACTAGATCCATTCACAAGACCATCAACAATGTCTCAATATCCCAGTTTTCCCATATCCCCTCCAACATTGGTCATTATCGTTTCCTGTCATTTTAGCCAATCTGACAGGTGTCTAGTGGTGTCTTAGAGTTGTCTTGATTTGCATTTCTGTGATCAATAGTGATTTAGAGCAACTTTTCATGTGACTACAAATAGTTTCAATTTCTTCATCTGAAAATTGTCTGCTCATATCCTTTGACAATTTATCAGTTGGAGAATGGCTCAAATTATTATAAATTTGAGTCAATTCTCTCTATATTTTTTTAATGAGGCCTTTATCAGATACTTTGGATATAAAAAGTTTTCCTAGTTTATTTTTTCCCTTCTAATCTTACGTGCATTAGTTTTGTTTATACAAAAACTTTTTAACTTAATATAATCAAAATTATCTATTTTGTGATCAATAATGATTTATTTGGTGACAAATTCCTTTTTCCTCCACAAATCTGAGAGGTAAACTATCTTATGTTCTTCTAATTTGTTTATAATATCATTCTTTATGTCTAGATCATGAACCCATTTTGACCTGATCTTGGTATATGGTGTTAGGTGTGGGTCTATGCCTACTTTCTGCCATACTAGTTTCCAATTTTCCCAGCAGTTTTTGTTAAATAGTGAATTCTTATCCCAAAAGCTGGGATCTTTGGGTTTGTCAAATTCTAGATTGCTATAGTCATTGACTATTTGTTCTGTGAACCTAACCTATTCCACTGATCAACTTCTCTATTTCTTAGCCAGTACCAAGTGGCTTTGATGATTGCTACTTTATAATATAGTTTTAGATCTGGTATAGAGCTAGGCCACCTTCATTTCCTTTTCTCTTCATTAATTCCTTTGAAATTCTTGACCTTTTGTTCTTCCAGATGAATTTTGTTGTTATTTTTTCTAGGTCAGCAAAATAGTTTCTTGGGAGTTTGATTGGTATAGCACTAAATAAATAGATTGGTTCAGGTTGTATTGTTATCTTTATTATATTCTCTCGACCTATCCAAGAGCATTTGATATTTTTCCAATGGCTTAGATCTGATTTTATTTTTGTAGAAAGTGTTTTGTAATTTTGCTCATATAATTCCTGACTTTCCCTTGGCAGATAGATTCCCAAATATTTTATACTATTGACAGTTACTTTAAATGGAATTTCTCTTTGTATCACTTGCTGTGGAATTTTGTTAGTGATGTATAAGAATACTGATGGTTTATGTGGATTTATTTTGTATCCTGCAACTTTGCTAAAGTTGTAGATTGCTTCTAATAGTCTTTTAGTTGATTTCCTAGAGTTCTCTAAGTATACCATCATATCATCTGCAAAGAGTGATAATTTTGTTTCCTCATTACTTACTCTAATTCTTTTAATCTCTTTTTCTTCTCTTATTGCCAAAGCTAGAATTTCTAATACAATATTGAATAGTAATGGTGATAGTGGGCAGCCTTGTTTCACTCCTGATCTTATTGGGAATGGTTCTCGTTTATCCCCATTGCATATGATGCTTGCTGATGGTTTTAAATAGATGCTATTTTAAGGAAAAGTCCATTTATTCCTAAACTCTCTCGTGTTTTTAGGAATGGGTATTGGATTTTATCAAATGTTTTTTCTGCACCTATTGAGATAATCATATGTTTTTTTGTTAAATTGGTTATTGATATAGTCAATTATGCTAATAGTTTTCCTAATATTGAACCAGCCCTACATTCCTAGTATAAATCCTACTTGGTCATGATGTATTATCCTGGAGATGATTTTTTGTAATCTCTGCTAAATTTTATTTAAGATTTTTTCATCAATATTCATTAGGAAGATTGGTCTATAATTTTCTTTCTCTGTTTTCATCCTACTTGATTTAGGTATCAATACCATGTCTGTGTCATAAAGGGAATTTTGTAGGAGTCCTTCATTCCCTATTTTTTCAAATAGTTTATACAGTATTGGAGTTAATTGTTTTTTAAATGTTTGTAGAATTCACATATAAATCCATCTGGTCCTGAGGATTTTTTCTTAGGGAGTTGATTAACAACTTGTTCTACTTTTTTTTCTAAAATGGGGACAAACTTTAAATGTGAGATGTCTGCTGGAACATGGAGAAAGAAGTCCAAGTCCAAGAATGGAACCCAGTGAGAAATGAAGCTCTAGTACCTAACTTGAGCTGTATATAAAAACAATCTCGCTCCCCTTTTCTTTATAGTTTTTTTTTTAATATTTTTGATATGACTTGATTTGACAAAAACATTTTTATCAGCTTTTGTCAGATATATTCCATTACTTATCAGAAATTAATCAACCCTCTATTTATCTAACCCTAAACAATGGTCCAGAAATTCAATTTCTATCTCAGACATTATCTTTTTTAGCCATCTGTGCACTTCTCAAATTAACTTGTCTATAATCCCCTTTCTTTAATGTATAGTAGTGAGAAAATTACAACCTGTAACCCTATAATCTTCAGTTTCTTGCCCAAGCTTTCTTAATTGCTGGCAATGTCTTTTTAGGTTTTGGAAATTATGTATGGCTACATGAATCATCAGAAATGAGTAATTGTCAGTCATCAATTATTTGTGTCAGGCATTGTGCTAAAAGGTTGAGGATACAAAGAACAAAATAGTGCAAATGAAATAGCACAGTACCTGTTACATAGTAAGCATTATATAAAGATTAGCTTTTGTTGTTATTATTATTATTAGTCTTTGCTTTAAGGATGCTTATAATCTAATGCAGGTAAAAAACATACAAACAAATGTAGCCAAAAAATGTATACAGGAAAAATTGAAAATAATGAGAAAAGGAAGACCCAATTATAGGATGAGAGGAAAAATCATGGAAAGTTTCTTGTAGAAAGTGGGATTGAAGTTGACACTTGAAGTAAACCAGGAAAGCTAAAAGGTTGAGATGAGAAGACAGAGCATCCAATAAAAACAACAACAGCAACACAATGTGAGGAGATAGTTGTTTGCTTATTCTTCATTCTCGAGGAGGATCAAAAAGTCATCACTATGTCTGGTCTCTGGCAAGGAGATGAGTATCTTGTACAAGGAACAGGAGGGGCAAGAGTCACTAAATCACAGAGTACATGGAGAAAAATAAAGTATAAAAAGACTGGAAAGATAGGAAAAGGCTCGGTTATAAAGGATTATAAAAGCCAAAGCAATTTTTTAAAAAAGTGATAGGGTCAGCCTAATGCTTTAGGAAGATCACTTTGACAGCTGTGGAGAGGTTGGATTGGAGTTGAGAGAGATTTGAAGTAAGGAGAACAGCAGCTTATTGCCATGTCTAGGAGTGAGGGCATGAGGGCCTACAGTATCAGGGTGTCACTGGTGGTTTGTGGGTGGTGACAGTATCAAAAGAGAGAAGGAGAATTGGGAAGGTCTCTTATGTGTAGGATAAATATCCAGAGAGACAAGAAGTCTCTCTATTGTTTCTATCAGTTTCACAAATAGTTACCCTTACCTTTTTCTGCTGCCTTCTTCTACTAGACATTTAGTAGCTATGTGACCCTGGGCAAGTCAATTAAATGCTGTTTGCCTTATGCCTTAATCCACTGGAGAAGAAAATGGCAACTCTTTGCCACGAAAACCCCAAGGACAGTGTGGTTCTCATGATCATAAAGATCCAGATACAATTCAACAACAACCCCAAATATCATATTTATAAAAATTATCCCTAAGGTTAAAAGTATGGGATAATGATTGACAAAAGGAGAATGTCATGTTTTATTTTATCATTCTTAAAATGCCCACAATATTTAACCTAATGCATATACTCTCCTGGATCTTTTTACTTATATAAATTTTCCCTTGGAAATCACAGACTCATATCTGGAAGGGATCCCAAGAGATTTTACCTTCAGGCTAGTGAATAGATCACTCTAGAAATGGTGTGATTTTTATTTTTTTAATCAGACTGTAAATCTGCAACTCAAACTGCAAGCCCTGGTGGCAAAAGGTGACAGGGAGGTGGGAAAGTATTTAAGTTATTGAGGACAAATAACTATCTGGGTTCTTTTTAATGATGTCTAGAAAGGATACCCCTCATCCTAATCCCTCCAAAGGTCATTCTAGCAGGAGATTCAGTCAAATTAACACAGCCAAATTGATTAGACCAGATTTTTTTCCTCTCTGACTACTTGTACCTTCAACACTTTAAAAATGTAAATATTGTAGAAATTTCCTCTTCATTAGGAAAAAAAAAGGATATGAATATTCTTTTTAAATGAACCAGTTAAAAAGTTTACATAAATTTACACTAAACAGGCTAATGTCAAAACATCCACCGTACCAGGGGAAATCCTTCTGCTTCTTTGGCCCCCTTCTTCAACTGATAAATTCCTTCTGGAACTTCCATTTTGAGGAAATATCCAAGACAGCCATGCTTTCCTTCTTTCCTCCTTTCCTGCTGCAGCTCCTGAGTCTCTGGGCATCTTCTCCATCTCCTTACATGGAAATCTTTTCCCTCCCTTCTTGTTTCTGGGCTTCCTCTTATGCATTTTCTTTCCTGATTAGAATATAAGTTTCTTGAGAGTGAGTCTATCTTAATTTTCCTTCTATTTTGTGTTCTGAACCTTTAGCATTATGTCTGGCACAAAAATTACATGAGAAATATAAAAGTAATGTAAATAATGTAAATTTTAAAATGTAAATTAAATTTAAAAGGAAACATAAAAGCACATACTTAAAACTAAGTACTTAAAAAGCATTAATAAATACTTGTTGACTTCATTTGTTGTTGATGCCTTGGATTTAATATCCTTACTCAACCTTGCTGAATTTCTGGTTTCTAATCCCTCTGCTCAATTCTGACTATGGGCAACCAGTGGCAATTGTCTCTGATCCCAGATCTAGGAACATATAGAACCCTAAAAGAAGAACCAGGGGATCTCAGAATTAGAGAATGTTAGGAGAAAAAAGGCATTAGAGATCATCACGTCTAATTTCCCCCATTTTATACATGAGGGAACTGAGATTTAAGGAGACTGTGGCTTTCTTAAGGTCATGTAACTCTGACAAAGTAGAACTCACAACCCCTGAATCTTGATCCTGGTTTTTTACTTCTCACTTTCCCTAACTAGACACATTTTCATTGTTACCCATTCCTTAGCTATGAATAGGAACATGGAAACAGCCATCAGAAAAAAAGCATAATAGAATAGTTCTACTCTATCAACTCTGGGGCTAGAGAGCCTGCTGTCCAATCCTATCTCTGATGCTTATTATCAGTGACCACAGGCAAGACTTCCTTAAGCCTAGAGTTAAGGAGACCTGTAAAATCTGGAAAGTGAAAGGTTTGGGCTAGATGGTCTATTTGTATCTTTCAGCTCTAGATTTCTAATCTTATGATCTCCTGAAATAATGCCTGAATTCATTTCATTCCAGTGGTTATCCCACTCCTGAATCTTTTATGATTAGGTCAACTTATCTTGGGGGCTTTCTGATGGAAACAATTTCCCATGATGAACAATTGTGAAGTGATCCCTTTGCATGAAATAACTATGTAAGCAACAGTTGCTATTATCATTCAATTCAGATTCAATCAAGCAGCAAGGAGCAAGTGCCTATTGAGTGCCAAGTAAGACAGTGGGTAATCAAAGACAAAAAAGTGAATAGTGTCTTCCCTCAAGAAATTTACATTCTACAAGAGGAAAACAATATGTGTGTCACTGTGCGGAAACAACTAGAAAGGAAATGTTTGCATTTTTTTAATATCTAAGAGTTTTTTCAGGGGACATGATTAATTGTGATAATTTCAACCTTAAAAAATATGAAAAGTGAATTTTCATTTTTTTAAAGGAAACTTCAATTGCTACTCTGAAATATAAAATATACCAATGGGGGTTGAAGTCCCTTTAAGATTCCTTTCTAATTGCCCAACCCATGACTGACCTTGATTCACAAATCCTGGTCAAAGGCACCCTTTGAATATCCAGGCCCAGTCCCCACTATCAGCTCAGCTTCCCCCAGCCCTCACCTGATCTGAGCTAACTGAAAAGCTCGCTGAGAACTTGGGGGTACTGCCCATCATCTTTTGGGTATAAAAGAGGCAAGCCGGAACGCCCTCATTGCAGGAGCCCTCCCAGCCAACACATGGTATCCTTCCAGCCATGTAAGGGTCCCTGCCCGCCCAGCGGCCACCTTTGGCCCTGGTGTCTTTCTAACTGAACTTGACTTCCAAATTTCTACAATAAACCTTTTATTTATCAATCTAGGTTTTCAGGCCTGTAAATTCATTTACAGGGGACACTGCGCCTCATGGGATTATTTATGCGCCGAGAAATGAGGTTCCCCCTTTCCTTTCCCTCATTAATACAACCAAGTTCACATGTATGCTATCTAAACCACAACAGCATCACCTCCACACGGTGATTTAGAAATGAAAATCTAATCCACAATGAAATTTTCTTTATGGTACCCTTCACCTTCCCCACCAACATTCATTTGAGCCTGATAAACTCACTCCCATTAAAGTAGTGGCTTAGAGTTAGGGGGGGGGAGCAATATTTGTATTTTAAAAGTGGAAACTGAAAAGCGTTGAATTGCTTTCGGTGAAACTTAAGCATCACTGGAGGAAGATACTTTGAAGCAAAGGAGACATCCTAATTTCTCAAATCACAGTATGTAACATTTGGCCAAAGGGAAGGAGTGTCTTTGTCTCTAAACTTGCTTCTATGCACAACAGTATTTCCTTTAAAAAAAAAAAAATCAAATTTACTGGCTAGTGCTTTCAAGTGAAAAGGGGAGGAAGAAAATAACTAGAATTCTTGCTATTTACAAGACCAGAAAAGGCCAAAGAAGTAAGAGTTCCATTTAAAATGTTTTCCCCCCAAATCTTTGATATCACTGTGGAGTCAACTTCCCAAATGAAAATTACCTCTCTCAATATAAAATGGCAACTCATTTGTCAAATTATGGTTACTTAGGACAAGGATTCTTAACCTGAACTTTTAAATTTATATTTTAAAAATACATTTCAGTATGTTTGCTTTCCTTTTTAATGTGTCTTTTATGTTATTTGTTTAAAAACATTCTGAGAAAGAGTCCATAAGGAACCAAAGGAATTCATGACACATGAAACTCCTGTTTTATAGGTTTTCCCAGGAGTGCCGAGAGGTTGCACAGCAAGTTTGTGCCAAAGGCAATGCTCAAAACCAATCCTTCCTTTTACCCCAACTTCAATCATCTACTCACTACTCTCTCTCCTTAGAGTCATAGACTCAAAGAATATCAGAGCTGGAAAAGACCTCAAAGATTATTTAGCCTAATGTTCTCAGTTTTACATATGAAGAAACTGAGGTATAGAAAAGGCTTGTTCTTCATAATTATCTGGTATCAGAGAAAGTCAGTGTGATCTTCAGCTGTTTTCGGATTAGTGTCTCTTTAAGACAAGTTATTTAGACCTATTTGCCTCTGTTTACTCCTGGAGAAGGAAATGGCCCACTCCAGTATCTTTGCCAAGAAAATCCCAAATGGGGTTACAAAGAGTCAAAACAGACTGAACAACAAAATTAGAAAGTTTTAAAAGTATTTCTTGCTCTAAAGTTCTATGACCCCAGGATTCCATACTTTATTGTGACAGATTAAAAAAAATGGCAAGAAAACTGGATTAAGAATCAGGCAAGTTGGGGAAGCTAATTAGTGCAGTGGACAGAGCACTAGCCCTGAAGTCAAGAGGACCTGAATTCAAATCTGGCCACAGACAATTAACACTTCCTGGCTATGTGACTCTAGGCAAGTCACTTAGCCTCACTTGCCTCAGGAAAAAAAAAAAAGTCAGGCAAGTTCCTTTTTGTATTCACCTTCTTTTTTGTAGGACCACTCACAGAAATGACCAACCAAGTACTTGTCACTTACATATAAATCATCACTCTATTGATGATGTCCATTCATTCCATGATATTAACTTTGTGATGACATATTAATAGTTGATTTTATGCTATAGATAAATATTCTGTTTCACTAACACAATGTTTCACCTGAAATAGATGATCTTGTCACCAGTGTGAGACTTCTCTCCCCTGGTACAGATCACAACTCCTAGACACCCCTATATTGTTCTAGAAATTCTCCATGGAGAATTCTCCTATAGTACTGGAGGACTTCTAAATCTTCTATCATCTTAGAGGTACAAATGCAGTACTTCAGTAATCTAACTGTTGAATGTTGGAGAAAAAAATATATAGTTACAGATTTAATGACAGTCATTCAAATCAGTGTTTGCAAATTATCAGATAACATCCAAATAATTAGGCACCAACTTCACACTGAGGGAATATGTTGACCAGAGCCCCATCCTCTTGTGTGGTCATCTGTTTCTTACATAAGAAATACGATAGTAGGGGGTCAAAAAGAACAAAAGAAGGAAAAGAGACTGACCTGGATATCTTTTGTTTTTCCTAATAGACCTTAAATTAAATGAAATCTATGAAATTTTAAATATATCCTGGGGTTTGCCAAGAACTATGCTTAGAAACAGAGAATAGGAAATACCTCTTGGATGGAGGACCAGCAAGAGACAAATGAAGACACAGATATGAAAAGCTTTAGATGAGTTAATTTATTTTACTAACAAGTTATTCTCCTTTTATTGTTATTTTTGTTTTCTTTGTTTTTAATCTTATCTCTCCCATTCCAAAACTGACTGTATTTTTCTATCCTAGAAGGCATCCCAGCCATCCAATCAGCAAATTTTTATTTTTTATTCAGAAAGCAATGTAGTGGCTTACTTCTTTGAGTGTCTCACACTCTCAATATTTCATATGCAAATCTCCAGCTCCTGTCTCTGGTTTAATTTGCTCTACTGAGCACAGTCTTCAGTAGGACAGAAAAATCTCAGCTTTGAGGCTCCTGTTTCACTTTAAAAAGGATAGAATTTTCCATTTGCAAAAAATTATATCCAGGAACTATAATAATAATAATAGGTAATAATACCACTAACTATAGCATTTACTATGTGCCATGCATTAAGCGAAACACTTCATAATTATTATCTCATTTGCTCCTCAAAAAAACAAAAAAACAAAAAAAACAAACCTGAGAGGTAGGTGACATTATTACCCCATTATACAGTTAAAAAAAAACAAACTGAGATAAATAGACATTATTTGACTTGCCTAGGGTCTCACACAGCCTATTATAAATGTCTGCGACCCTATTTGAATTCAGCTATTATTTTTTGTTGAATTTGTTCATTTTTTTTTTAGTTAAAGCTTTTTATTTTCAAAACAAAACAAGGTTTTGTAAGGATGAATGTTGAAAATTATCCAATATACATAGATATATGTATTGTGTTCTAAATTTTTCCTTCCCTTCCCCCACCTCCTCCCCTAGATGGCAAGTAATACAATATATATTAAACATGTACAATTCTTTTATACATATTTCCACAAATATCATGCTGAACAAGAAGAATCAGATCAAAAAAGAAAAAAAAATGAGAAAGAAAAGAAAACAAAGCAAACAATAACAAAAAGAGTGAAAATATTATGTTGTGATCCACACTCAATTCCCACAGTATTCTCCTGGGTGTAGATGACTCCCTTCATCACAAGACCATTGGAACTTGCCTGAATCATCTCATTGTTGAAGAGAGCCACACCCATCAGAATTGGTCATCTTATAATCTTGCTGTTGCCATGTATAATGATCTCCTGGTTTTGCTCATTTTACTTAGCATCAGTTCCTGTAAATCTCTCCAGGCCTCCCCAAAATTATCCTGTTGGTCCTTTCTTACAGAAGAGTAATATTCCATAACATTCATATTCCATAATTTATTCAGCCATTCTCCAAGTGATGGGCATCCACTCAATTTCCAGTTCTTGCCATTACAAAAAAGGCTGCCACAAACATTTTTGTACATGTCCCTTTCCCTCCTTTATGATCTCTTTGGGCTTATGATCTAAGCTCAGTAGAAACACTACTGGATCAAAGGGTATGTATAGAGTAATAGCCCTTTGGGCATAGTTCCAAATTGCTCTTCAGAATGATTGGATCAATTCACAACTTCCCCAACAATGTATTAGTGTCCCAGTTTTCTCACATCCCCTGTAACATTTGTCATTATTTTTTCCTGTCATCTTAGCCAATCTGAAAGGTGTGTAGTGGTACCTCAGAGTTGTCTTAATTTGCATTACTCTGATCAATAGTGATTTAGAGCACCTTTTCATATGACAAGAAATGGTTTCAATTTCTTCATCTGAAAATTATCTGTTTTCATCCTTTACTATTTATCAGTTGGAAAATGACTTGAATTTTTATAAATTTGAGTCAATTCTCTATATATTTTAGAAATGAGATCTTTGTCAGAACGCTTGGAGGTAAATTTTTTTTCCCAGCTTATTGCTTCCTTTCTAACCTTGTCTGCATTGATTTTGTTTGTACAAAAACTTTTTAATTTAACATAATCAAAAATATCCATTTTGTATTCAATAATATACTCCAGTTCTTCTTTGGCCACAAATTCCTTCTTCCTCCACAGATTTGAGAAATAAACTATCATTTGTTCTTCTAATTTGCTTATAATATCACTCATGTCTAAATCATGAACACTTTTCAACCTTATCTTGATATATGGTGCTAGGTGTGGGTCAGTGCCTAGTTTCTGTCATGCTAATTTCCAATTTTCCCAGCAGTTTTTGTCAAATAGTAAGTTCTTATTCCAAAAGCTGGGGTCTTTGAATTTGTCAAACTCTAGATTGCAATAGTTATTGCCTATTTTGTCCTGTGAACCTAACCTATTTCATTTATCAACTACTCTATTTCTTAGCCAGAACCAAATGATTTTGATGACCATAGCTTTATAATATAATTTTATGTTTAGTACAGCTAAGCCACCTTCATTTGTATTTTTCCATTAATTCCCTTGAAATTAGCAAGCAATCTTGGGAGTTTGGTATAACACTGAATAAGTAGATTAATTTAGGCAGTATTGTCATTTTTATTATATTAGCTCAGCCTACCCATGAGCACTTGATATTTTTCCAATTAGTTAGATTTAACTTTATTTGTGTGGAAAGAGTTTTGTAATTGCGTTTATATAGTGCCTAACTTTCCCTTGGCAGGTAGACTCCCAAATATTTTATATTATCTACAATTATTTTAAATGGAATTTCTCTTTGTATCTCTTGCTGCTGGACTTTGTTAGTAATGTATAAAAATGCTGATGATTTGTGTGGATTTATTTTGTATCCTGCAATTCTGCTAAAGTTGTGAATTGTTTCTAGTAGTTTTTTAGTTCATTCTCTAGGATTTTCTAAGTATATCATCATATCTGTACTCAGCTATTTTTTATTTTAAGCCCAACATTCAATCCATCATTCTACATAGCTACCAGGAAGAAATCTTATTTATTGTCTAATTAAACCCCACTTTATTTTTTTTTAACAGAGGAAGAAACTGAGAACATTCTATTATCAAATGGTTTCATTGTAGCCCCTCTTTTTTGCTTAATTTCTTTTCTTCATCAAAATGTGGGGTTCTTAATTATCAAGGGGGAGAGAGTTTTAAGTTGACTGTCATTAAGACATAACATCAATAAAATGACACTTTTTTTTTTTTTAAGAGAAAGAGGGCAAATGAGAGAGAAAGGGTAAGAGACTTACCTAAGGATTACTCAGTGGAAAGAGACACATATTATGAATTAAGACATCTAGATTATGGCTTGGATTAGGAAAGAAGGATATGTCAAGTCTTGGAATAAACTAACTAGAGGTGGAAATGTAAAAGGTCTATGAGGGAACAATGGAGAGATCCGCTTTGTTAAAGTAGGGCTTAGGTCAGAAGCAGGAAAAAATAAATTTGGATGGTAGCTTAAAGTCAAATTTGGTGATGGTCTCGGAATGGATAAGTCCTTGAATGTCAAGATTAGGAGCTTGGACTCTTTTGTAGGCAATAGAGAAATATTATAGATTTCATCAAGAATCCCTGATGAAAGCCACATTTATTCTAAAAAGCACATGGGGTCCGAATTTCTAATTCACCATACTTTGAAATTGATACTATTTTGTAAAGAAAAGTGATTAGTGTTCCCAGGTCTTTTGATTCAACAATTCCACCAGGAAGAATATACCTCCCAAAAGAACTAAATAACATATACCCCACAAATGTATTAAACAGAAACAAAAGTCTAATACATACCAAAATATTCCACATCCTTTGTGGAAGCAAAGAGACAGGAACAAAGTGTGTGCCCAATGATTGGAGAGTGGTTGAAAAAAAATGTGATGTATAAATGTAATGGAATATTATTAAACTCCTAGAAATATCAGATAAGAATTTAGAGAAAAGGGGAAATTTTCTATGAACTGATAATGACAGAATAACAGAACCAAAAGAACAATATACATGATGTTAACAACAATATAAATAAAAAGAAAATCCCAAAGAATTTCCTCTCCTCTCCTCTCCCATGGCACGGAGATAAAGGACTAAAAGGACAGAATATTCTATTGTCAAATGTCACTGTCAGATGGTTTTCATTATAGCTTCCTCTTTTTTTTTTTTCTTAATTGTTTTTTTCATCAAAATGGGAGGTGCTTAACTGTCAAGAGTGGAAGAGTCTGTTAAATTAAATGTCATTAAGAATGTCAATAAAATGATACATTTTTTAAGGGAAAGAGGGAAAATTGCTATTATCTACCAGAGCTACCAATAATTATATTTTCATGGAGTAGAATTTAGCTGTCCAGGGCTTCTGTGGAGATGTGGTAATGAAAGGGTTTGTTTGTATTTGTGGTGGAAGTTTATATGTGTATAAGAGAGAGGGGAGTAACTGTTTCAGTATTCCTTTATTACCACTTGGTTTCCACTATTTGAATCATTTCCCTATCTCAAAGGTTATCTAGTTGCCATGGCAACAATACTTCTCTAAAATAAAACAAAATCCTCCCTCCCCATCCCTGTTCTTTGTTATCTTTTCCTCTCCTTGGGAGGGCTGGCTCACAGCTTAATCACATGTCTATCATAGGTTCAGAAGAGTTAGAAGTACCCAAGCCATCTGCAACCTGCACCCACCCTCTTCCCCATAGCACAGAAGCAGAAAGAATACAAAGAACTAGGTGATTTTTTAAAATCCATCTCTTCTGAGGATGAGCACTATGAGGCAAATCTTGGTTAGGTCAGTCCCTAGAGGAGAACAGGAGAGAATAAGTGTCATAAACATTGAGTTTCTTTTAGTCACACCCTCAACCAAGATATGTGAAGCAAAAAAGAAGCAGAGGAGTAAGTGGTGATTTTCCTTACACTTCTTGGAGGGATGGAGATACAATGTGGAATGGTAAGTCAACTGGAA
Organism: Sminthopsis crassicaudata; assembly: GCF_048593235.1. NCBI lineage: Eukaryota > Metazoa > Chordata > Mammalia > Dasyuromorphia > Dasyuridae > Sminthopsis > Sminthopsis crassicaudata. The sequence continues at coordinate 507,857,882 of NC_133618.1, forward strand.
CCAAGCATGTACAACATCGACAAGCCAGAATTTATCCAGAGGAGAGTAACTGAAATGGTGGGGAAACCATGTCAGATGAGGAGTAATTGAAAGAACTAGGGCTATTTAGGCAGGAAAGGGAAAAATTTAAGGGAAAATGATAGCTTTTTTCTAACATCTGAAGGGTTGTCATGAGGAAGAGGGAACAAATATGTGATGCCATGGTCTATAAATCAAAATGAAAACCAAAGGATGGATGTTGAAGACATTAGCATTGAATATAAAAAAGGCTAAAGAGTAGAAATGCTTGGGGATTCCTGAATGTGGTTGGAATGTCATCAAATGGATCTTAGAACACAAAATAAGAGACTGAAAAGGAACATTAGGATAATATACTAGAACACAGAATTTCCAAACTAGAATAGACCTTAGAATTAAATGTTAACATTCAGAATTCTAGAACTTGCAATAACCTGAGATGAGTCACCAAGTGTACAATTACATCTAAAAAAATAGAATTTGAGATGGCATTAATAGAAGCATGTTATAGCAGGAGTTCTTAACCTTGGATCCATGAACTGGAGAGAAAGAGAAGAAGGTAAGAAAGAAGGAAGAAAGAGAGAGAAAAAGACAGAGAATGAGAATACATAGATATAGTTTTATATAGGTATCTATAAAGAGTAATCTTATGTTTATATGTATAATTATACAGATTTATATTATATATAACCATATATATAGCTACTTCAATAGAATTATTTTCCTTTATAACCTAGGTGTTTTATTTTATTAAAAACAGGTTTCATAAAACTACCAAAAAGGATACAAGGTGCATCAAAAAAAGAAGTGAAGAGCCTTAGGTAAAGAATATTAGAGCTAACAATTCCACCCCTCTGATGTAATCAGACCTCTGGTATTTTATTCAGCAATAGTAAATCACATGTTTAAAAAAAAACAAAACAAACAAAAAAAAAAAACCACTGCAAACTAAAGTAACCCAGAGGAAGATGAATAGCATACTTAGAGGCCTGGAAGGCATACCATATGAAAGTCAGTTGAAAGTACTGGGGATATTTAACCTGGAGAAGAAAAACTGGGGTGAAGAGAAGTGGCAGGGAACAATGGATGTCTTCAGTATATAAAAGACTTTCTTGTAGCAGAGGAATTAAATATGCTTTGCTTCTCCCCATAGGCTTAGGAGCCCCAAATAGAAAATTCAAAAAGATAAAACTTGCTTAGAATTAGCTAAAAGAGGAATATGTTGTCACAGATTATACTGAATTCTCCAACACAGAAAATCTTTTTTTATGTTAAAATATATGTTAAATCCAATATATGTACACATATTTATACAGTTATCTTGCTGCACAAGACATATCAGATCTAGAAAGAAAAACACCACTACTACTGGGATTATATCCCAAAGAAATACTAAAGAGCGGAAAGAGTCATATATGTGCCAAAATGTTTGTGGCAGCTCTTTTTGTTGTAGCTAGAAACTGGAAGATGAATGGATGTCCATCAGTTGGAGAATGGTTGGGTAAATTGTGGTATATGAAGGTTATGGAATATTATTGCTCTGTAAGAAATGACCAGCAGGAGGAATACAGAGAGGCCTGGAGAGACTTACATCAACTGATGCTGAGTGAAATGAGCAGAACCAGAAGATCACTGTACACTTCAACAACAATACTGTATGAGGATGTATTCTGATGGAAGTGGAAATCTTCAACATAAAGAAGATCCAACTCACTTCCAGTTGATCAATGATGGACAGAGGTAGCTACACCCAGAGAAGAAACACTGGGAAGTGAATGTAAATTGTTAGCACTAATATCTGTCTGCCCAGGTTGCATGTACCTTCGGATTCTAATGTTTATTGTGCAACAAGAAAATGATATTCACACACATGTATTGTACCTAGACTATATTGTAACACATGTAAAATGTATGGGATTGCCTGTCGTCGGGGGGAGGGAATAGAGGGAGGGGGGGTAATTTGGAAAAATGAATACAAAAATAAAAAAAAAAAAAAGAAAAACACCTGAGAAGGAAAACAAAATGCAAGCAAACATCAACAGAAAGCGTGAAAATGCTATGCTGGGGTCCACACTCAGTTCCCATGGTTCTCTCTCTGGGTGTAGATGGCTCTCTTCATGACTGAACAGTTAGAACTGGTTTGAATCATCTCATTGTTGAAGAGAGCCATGTCCATCAAAATTGATTATCACATAATCTTGTTGCTGTGTATAATAATCTCCTGGTTCTGCTCATTTCACTCAGCATCAGTTCATGTAAGTCTCTCCAAGCCTCTCTGTATTCATCCTGCTGGTCATTTCTTACAGAGCAATAATAGTCCATAATATTCATATACCGTAATTTACCCAACCATCCTCTAACTGATGGGCATCCACTCGGTTTCCAGTTTCTTACCACATGCAACACAGAAAATTTTCACGCAGAGTTTAGATGACCACTCATGCAGGGGTGAGTAATGGGAATCACTCTTCAAGTATATTTCAAGCCAGATAACCTTTGACTCCTGGAGTCCATTTCAATTCTGATGTTCTATGACAATGAGACCATCCAATTCTGCACCAAATAGCTGATCCTTCTGGAAGAGAATAGGGAACAAACCCCTTAAATCCACCAGAAACCAAGCAGCCCTTAGGCTAACTACTGAATCCTACAGATGAAGCCAGTTTTTTTGTTTTTTGTTTTTTGTTTTTCCTTTCTGACAGATGATTCCAGTATAAATGTTAGTTTGTCTGGAAGGAGAATTTTTATGGGCCATGAGATGATCTGGAAAGTAGAGCTGATTTGTATAGAAAAGATGACCAAGCCACACAAAAATTACTTTACAAAGGACTTTTCCTTTCAAATTCCACAATAATCACGGGATACCAATCAGACCAGGAAATTTTGATGAGAAGCAAATGAAAAGAAACACTTGGATCTGGGGCATCTTTCCGAGGATTATCTATCCCTACAAGTTTCTTATTTCTTCTTAGTAAGACCTGTCATGGTATGGTGGAAAGCCCAGTAGAAGGCACCTCTGCTCTTTCAGGTACCGTCAGTTGTGACCTCAAATTCATCCTTTACTGTTCAGCCTCACCCCATATAGCAAATCAACTGCCAATTTTTGTTGATTCTAGTTCCACAACTTTCTTTCCATCTAGAGAAGGAAATAACAAATTGCCATGAAAATCCCAAAATGAGGCCACAAAAAGTTAAGTACATCTGAAAGAATTGAAAAATGGGCTAAATGCTGGGGATATCAACACAAGTTTAAAAAAAAAGTTATTTCCTGCCTTTAAGGAGCATATAATCTAAAATCAAGAAGATGATACACAAAAAAAAGCTGAAAATGGTGAGGGGGAAGTTGTCAAGGAAAGTGGGCAAAGGCAACAAATGTAGGAGCATGTTAGAGAAGTCCAAAGAAGTCCCAAGAGTACTGAATTTAGGCCTAGATCTCAAGGGTATTGAATTTGAACTTGAAAGACCTAGGCTGTAGTTTTCACTCTTGCACTTAATTCACTATATGACCTGGGCAAGTAATTTCACTAACCTTGACCTCAGTTTCCCCATCTGTAAAACAAGGGAGTTAGATGAGACAATCTCATCCAGAACTAAATCTATGAATCCCTTAATTTTAAGGTACCTTCCCATTCTCTGACTTTAATACTCCAGGATTCTAAGTGTCTAGAATTCTGTGAGTCCCATAGAAGTGAGATAAGCCTTTTTTTTTTTTTAACCTGACACAATGTATTGTGGAAAGAACACTACATTGGGAGCAATAAAAACCTGAATTTTGCTTTAATTCTCTTCATATTAAATTTTTCAAGCTGTAAGATACCACTCCTAGTTCTACTATCCAAAGCTGGTGAATAAACCTATCTCCATCCTCTCCACCATATCCATCAGTTTATAGACACTATCCTCTCCCCTCCAAATCTAATCCCACTTTTCTATACTAAAAAAAGAAACATTTTTTGATCTGGGCTCAGATGCCTGTCCCTATTCCCCTGGAACATTTTTGAATGCCCTTTTCTGAACCCAGACATTCTCCATTTCTGATTAAAAGGCGTCAAAACGAACAAGCCTGAACAGTGTGTGCATGCTCATTTCTCTTAGTGAAAGGGCGATCATGTTGATTTATCTTATTCTCCAAGAGCAGGTTTAATCAGGTCTGGAGGAAGCAACTGGCTCTGGGCTTGTCCGTGTTGCTAAGTAACTTGTAGCCTGTCAAGAGTTCCTCCAACCTGATTCTTCTAAGTTGCAAGAGAAAAGGAGACACTGGGTAATTGCCCCTGCTTCATCCTTCCTCTCACAGGCCACTCAGACTTGTCAGTGAGCCTGGATGTACCTGTCTGACTGTCACATAGGTTGCACTGATTCTCATGTCTGAGGGTTGGCTAATTATTGGCTGATTATTTAAGAAGTGACCAAGGCTTCTGTTGGTTTAACATCCCTGGTCATTTAGCTTTAAAATTGTTCTATGTTGTTATTGTTTTTTTAAATTAACTCATAGTTCCTTATGCTTATGACATTCTATCCCTCCTTCAATTTTTACCTATTTTTCAAGGCCCAAAACAAATCCCTATTCCTCTATGCATGGGGGATTTCTTCTGAGGCTATATTAGCCCTCAACAATCTCTCACTCCTGAAATCCTACAAGTCTATACAACTCTTTTAGCAGAATATGAATGACCAAGAATTGTTATTTTTGTATGTGTGACTTGTTGCTTCTTGAAGTCATAGTCTTGCTGTTGATACAATTTTAGTTTCTAGTAAATTGTCCTTCACCTAATGGGTACTCATTAAGTATTTACTCATTGGTTTCTCAACCAAAAAAAAAATAGTGGCTCCCACCTTAGGATCAAATGGGTCATCAATCCAAATCCCTTATTTTTCCCATATGAGAAAACTGAGCCTCAGAGAGCCTAAGTGACTAGCTCAAAGTCACAGAATTTAGCAACAAATATTAACTGAGTACCTAGTAGGTATTAACACTCATGTTAAGTTCTGAACCTAGTTTATAAAGCCAAAAATGAAAATCTTTGCCGCTGAGGAGTTTACATTCTTCTGTAGGCATATAATATATAAAAAAAACTAAATAAATACAAAGTAATTTTTAAAGAGGTCCATCCAATTGGATTAAGCTACAAAGCACAGAGAAAAAATGCTTTACATAGGAGGAAGAAAAGAGCAGAGGCAGAATGTGAATGCAGGTCCTGTCCTGTAGCTCCAAACCCAGCAACAATAACATGGTGCTACATTGCACCTTTTTTGAGAGGCTAGTTCTAGGTTTGGCTTTTGAAACTTGCTAAATAAGTGATACACCTGCATGAAGACCTGAGCTCCCTTCCTTGGGCCCTGTTACATGATGCTTTAGCCAGACCTTTATGCTTAGAATTGCTGTCATTTCTTGAAGGGGATGAGTTTTCATTCCCAGTGGTAACACCTTCCTAACTGAGGGAACACATAGCTCCTCTACTACTTTACATTTTGTAATTTTAATAATTTTGTGCAACCCATGTTGGGTAAATAAAATTATTCTTCCAAAAAAATCATTATCAGGGCCTGACATTAATTCCCCTGAAATCTGTGTAATTAACTATATGTAACACAGAGGGCATTAAAGGATACATTTGCTAATCACCACTCCTCTGCTCAAGGCGCCTAATTAAATCTCCTTCCTGTTTATCCATTTATAGGCTCCTCTAGAAAGCTACAAGCAACAGGAAAAAAATTATAATAAATCATCTTTTGCAATTTGCAGTGGGTGAAGTTCCACTCACTTATCTGAATTTCATTTTGGTTGTTTCCCTCTGACTCCTTCCCTCCTTCCTTTCCATTTCTTCCCTCCATCTCTGGGGACGATGGGTTGCACCTTGGAAGGATTCCATGGTTACTTCTCCTTGGTGACAGTCTACAGAGGAAAGAAGGAAAGACTAAATAAGGATGAAGCTTCCAACAAAAGCAGGCAAGAAGGAAAGCAGAAGTAGTTCCTATGGAAATGAGAGGGCATAGAAACCTTTAGGGAAGCTGGAGACACAGAGAAGTTCACCCAAATGTCTTCCTATGGTTGAAAGAGAATTATACTTGTTCTTTTTCTTTTCTTTTCAATCAGAAGACCTGGATTTAAGCCCCAACTATTAAAAATATGTATTATGCATGTGTGTTTATGTGTGTTTATACACAGATGTATAAATACTGTATACATAAATCATGTGTAAATGTATATAATCTATAAATAAACATGTGTGTATTACATTATCTATTTTTGCCAAATATATAATGTCATGCATGTGTATATGTTCATGTGTATGTATATATGAATAATCTTGGGCAAGGTATTTTCATTATTTAGATCTCAGTTTCTTCCTCTGTAAAATGAGACAGTAAAAGTACACATGTTACTTCAAAGTCTCTGAATCATAAAATGATCTATCTAGTATCCATAGAAATGACATGTCCATGAAAGTGAATTTCACAAATAATTGAAACCAATCTTTTAAAACACTGAAGTATTATTTTGATTATTCTAGAAAAATTATGCTCAAAAATATTATTCATTTTCCCTTGCTCATAACACCATATAGTTATATTAAGAGAAATACTTTGTAAATCATAAGGTATTGTTGTAATATGAGTTATAACTCCCTGCCTTATTAAACCGAGCATGCTGAGCAAACGTGAAACTTTTTCAAAATAATTTAGGGTCATCGCACAGCACTGTGATATTAGCCTGCTTTCAAGGGCTTTTGAATTGTGAAGATTAAGATAATCATCTCTGTATAGCAACAATACTATCATTAATGGACAGAGCTTCTGGATCTCTGCCATTCCCATCAGTCATGCACTATTCCACCCACTCTTCAACCAATTTTCTCTTCACTTCCTCTTTCCAATATGTGCTAACTGTTTTCCAATTAGCATCTTGGATTTTAATCTTGTTTACATTTCAGCTGCCACTGTACATAAATTATACTCATTACAAGGATCCAAGAAGAAAGTATCAAGCAGCAAATCAGCAGTTCCAAATTAAGACTTACACTCCAAACATGATTGGCTCTGACTAACTAGACTCACTGACCCAGAGAGCTTGGTTTAAAAAAACCCACTACTATTGCTATTTTGGCACCTTCTTTTACAGTGAGAGGGCAACTAGATATCACAATGGATAAGCATCAGGCCTGGAGCCAAGAACTGAATTCAAATATGGCCTCAGATACAGACTAGCTGTGTGACCCTGGATAAGTCACTTAACCCTACTTGCCCCAATTTCTTCTTCTATAAAATGATCTGGAGAAGGAATGGCAAACCACTCCAGTATTTTGCTAAGAAAACTCCAAATGGGGTCATGAAGAATTGGCTATGACTGAAAATAGCTGAAAAACAACACTCTGCAGTGAGTCTGTGGTGAAGTGGAAAACTTGATGGATTCAGATTCAGGTCTTGCTTCTGACACTAGCTATGTGCTCCTCACCAATGCTTCTTTTCAATGAGTTTTAAATCATTCTTGAAGATGCATCAAAAGTTGTAGATGGGTTTCCATCCATGTTGATGGAGGGAATTCCCCTATTGATCCTTGATTTATCTGCTTCTTCAAAACATTTTTAAGGCTGAATTTTGTTTGTAGATGCCCCTTCATAACACTCTGTGACCAGAAACTCACGGAGATCTTTATAAATTGAGAAGCCATAATCTGTGGGAATAGAGCATAGGATGGAGAAAGATTATAGATTTGGGGGGTTTTTTCAGTCACATCTGTCTTTTTTTTTAATCTCACTTGGGATTTTCTTGGCAAAGATCTCCAGCTCATTTTACAGAAGAGGAAGTTGAGACAGAGAGCTACCTGATTTGCCCAGGGTCACACAAGTAGTGTTTGTAGCCAGGTTTGAATTCACAAAGATGACTCCAGATCCAACACTCTAACCACTGTACCACCTAACTGCCCCAAAAGTTCTCAACTTAACGAAGACCAATGTTCATTTGTAAATTTCTTGTTTGAAACCCAGAATACACTTCCTCATAAAGATGATGTCACCCATGGTAGTTGAATTCCCAAGCATCCTTTCATCCCTAACATAGCTGTAATGTTGTACATTTACACTGAAAATAGAAAGTATCATACTAGTGATGAAGAAAAAAACATAAAAAGAATGTATAATAAAATATTAATTTTAAAAGAGACAAATAGGTTTAACTTGAGGAGGCTAAGAAGATAGATAGGGGTCTTTGTGGTGGTTCTGAAATAGACTTCTGGGTACTTTTAAATACTTTAGAGGTTGAAAACACTGATTGTTTTCTATAGCAGTAGCATGGGATTTAGAAGCAGATGGCAAAGTACTTTTCTTTCATTTCATAAATGAGGAAACTGAGGCCCAGAAGGGTTAAGGGACTTACCTACGATCAGGTTGGTTAAGTAACAAAGTTAGAACTTGAATCTAAGTTTTCGGGGCCTTTATGTCCAATTAACTTTCAACCTTAGGATTTTTCCTTTCTCTAATATAGCTATTTAACTATAAACATTATAGAACACATAGATTCTTTCTCTTTTTGCCTAATCATCTTTGGAAATAAACCTAGTAGTGGTTTTGCTGGGTCAAAGGATATAGGCAATTTAATAACTTTATGGACATTTTTTTCAAAATGGTTGGAATAGTTCAGAATTCCACCAACAATGAGTTAGTGTGCCATGTCTTCCCACATCCCTTCCAACATTTACTGATTATCACTTCAATCATTTTAGCCAACCTGGTGGATATAGAATATCTCAAAGTTGTTTCAATTTGCATTTTTCTAATCAATAATGATTTTGAGCATTTTTTCATATGACTAGAAATTTGTTTTAATTTTTTCATTGCAAAGCTGCCTGTTCATATTCTTTGAACTGGAAATTGCAAGAATGCTCATCAATTGAGGAATGACTAAACAAGTTGTAGTATATGGTTGTAACAGAATACATAGTAGTGCTAAAATAAATAATGAGCTCAATAATCTTAGAAAAAACATGTAAAGATTTGCATGAAATAAAGAATGAAATGAGCAGAAGCAAGAAAACATTGTATTGAGTAAGAATAATATTGTTTTTAAAATGTCTTTGAGTGAGCAAATCATTTTGATTCTTATAAATACCCGAATTAACTGTAAAGAACATATGAAGGCACTATCTGCATCTAGTGTAAGAAATGATAAATAGAAGTATGCATAGAATAATTTTACTTATTTATATATATATATGTGTGTGTGTGTGTGTGTGTGTGTGTGTGTCTAATGGTAGCCATCTCTTAGATAGGGAGTGAAAGTGGAAAGGAAAAAAAGGAAAAATGTCCTTGGACCACCCACTATGTACTAAAGAACAAAAGGACTGGGCTTGCAACCAAAAATATCACACCCAGAAAAGTTAAACATAATTTTGAACAGAAAAAAAAGGATATTCAATGAATTGCCAGACTTTCAGGATTTTCTTGCCAAAAGACCTGAACCTAGTAGAAAATTTTATATACAAGATCCAAGAGAAATATAAGGTAATTATCAAAGATTAATTATAAGGAATTCAGTAAAGAAAAATTGTCTACTTTTTATATTTAAAAGTACCCAGAAGTCTATTTCAGAACCACCACAAAGACCCCTATCTATCTTCTTAGCCTCCTCAAGTTAAACCTATTTGTCTCTTTTAAAATTAATATTTTATTATTCACTCTTTTTGTGGTTTGTTTTTTTTTCTTCATTACTAGTATGATGCTTTCTATTTTCAGTGTAAATGTACAACCTTACAGCTGTGTTAGGGATGAAAGGATGCTTGGGAATATAATGTAAATTATATTCTAAGATTGCCATTAATAATTTGGTAGTTCAAAAGAAAGATTGGGGTAGAGTTGAATATGATGTGATTCTAAAAAGCAAAACCATATAGAAAAAGGTGAAAAGAGGAATTATCTGATACAAATTAAGTTTGTAAGAAGAAGAACTAATACAAAGGAATTAGGGGAGAAAGGTGGTAGTTCTGGAACCCTATTTTCATCATGAATGGGTTAAAGAGGGAACAATACACACACACATATGTGTGTGTGTATGTGTATGTATATATACATATATATGTAGAAAGTATGAAAGTCTTCTTAATTCAGAAAGAAATAAAAAGGGATGGGTAGAGAGAATAAGGAAATGATTTCTAGAAGAACACATCAGATTTGAGCTAAAAAGAGAACAACATATACATTTAGAAAGGAATAAAAGTCTTCTAAAGTTTTAGAGAAATTAGAGGGTGAAAGAATAGGATGGGGGTGTATAGAAGGGTGTTTAGATTAATGGGAATGAGATAAAGGAACAACATATATGTGGAAAGTCATAAAGTATTCTAAATTCAAAAAGAAACAAGAAGACAAGGGGATATGGTGAAGGGAAAGGATAGGGAGGGAAATTTGGAAGGGGTAGATTAAGTAATAGGAGGACAAAGTAGCTGGTAGAAGTAGGAGAATCAGGAGGGAAAGGAATAAGATGAATGGTAGAAGCAAAGCAAAGTAGTTAGAAGGAATAAGAATGGTGCGAGAAGAATAGTGAGGAAAATAGGAAGAAAATAAAAAACAAGTAATTTATAGCTTACAATGTGAATTGGAGGATGCAGAGCCAAGATGGTGGGGTGAAGGCAGGAACTCACCAACCTCTCCCCCAAACAGCTCAAAATTCTTTAAATAATGATTACAACAACTTTTAGAGCATCAGAACACCCAAAAAGACAAAGTAGAACATTTTGCAGGGAATTAGAAGGTCAGGAGAAAAGTCTGTGGAACCAGGGTGGGAGAATCCCAATGCATGCTGTGCCAGCACAGCCCCATTCCCAAACCCAGCCCAGAGCCCAGCATCAGTGAGGCGGGGTCTCTGAATCAGCAGCAGTGCTGAGGGCTTCTGGACCTCTCCTTCTGGGAACACTAGGGAGGACCCAAAAGGTCAGCAGAGAGGTTCTGTGGCAACAGTGTGGGAGCTCGCTGTGCTGTCCCAGAGCAAGCTGCACAGGTGCCAGCCCCAATCCTGAGACCCCAAGGTCAGCAAAACAGGATTCAGTTGCTTTTAGCACTTTACTCCTTACAGATACAGTGGAGTGGGGACACTCCTAATAGTCCAATGCAGAAAAGAGTGCTATGGTCAGATTTCTAAAAGGATCTCTGCAAACAACTGCACAAAACCCCTGATGCTTGGGACAGTGTGCCTTTCACCCTGGAAATAGAGCCCTACTTTATGTAAAGAGTTAAAAGTCAAGTAATAAGTGAGGAAAATGAACAAAAAACAGAAGAAGTTTCTGACAACTGACAAGGAGATTCAAAAAACACTCAGGAGATGATATCAAGGTCAAAGCTTCTACATCCAAAGTCTTCAATTGGTCTCAGGCCATGGAAGAACTCAAAAGGGATTTTGAAAATCAAGTAAGAGAGATCGAAAAAAATTAATTATAAAAGCTTTTTATTTTCAAAACATATGCATAGATAGTTTTCAACATTCACCTTTGCAAAACCTTGTGTTCCAAATTTTTTCCCTCTTTTTCCCACACCCCCTAGATGGTAAGTTACATGCACATGTTAAACATGTGCATATTTCCGCAATTATCTTGCTGCACAAGAAAAATCAGATAAAAAAGGAAAAAAAATGAGAAAGAAAACAAAATGCAAGCAAACAGCAAAAAAAAAAAAAAAAAAAAACTGAAAATAATATGTTGTGATCCACACTTAATTCCCACAGTCCTCTCAGATGGCTTTCTGCATCACAAGACCATTGGCACTGACCTGAATCACCTCATTGTTAAAAAGAGATACACCTGGGGGGGGCGGAGCCAAGATGGCAGAGAAGATACATGCGATTTTTGTAAGCTCCCTTCTTCCCTCATTACCAATTAGTTAAATCAGCCTCAAAAATAACGCTGGACTGATAGAAACCACAAGGACTGGAAGCACAAAGCAGCTGAAGAGAATCTGGAGTTTCAACAGAAAAGGTGGGTTCCCAGGGGAGGAAGAAAAAAGGCCAGCACAGTAGGTGCTAGCACACTGCGCTGATTGAGCTGGGGAGAACTCTGGGATCAGAGAAGCCACTGAGATAGAAGAATCTGGCACAGGCTGTTAGCTCTTCTCTGCTTATAAAACAGCAATTCAGAAGAGAAATCCAGCCCCTTTAAAATATAAAGCCAGATACTAGAACCACCCCAATCCAGAAGTGACCTAACAGATCTCGGCACGGCTGTGAAGCCGCCTTCTGCTGTCCGGGGCTTCACCTTGGGTTAGTTAAGAGCTTGAACAGTGGGGACACAGCCCAAGGCAACATCTAATCCACACAGTGCCGGGCTTGGCTGGAGGCTGTGGAACTCAGCCTCGGAAGTCCCAGAGAAGCCGAACCTTTGAAATAGGGACCGCGGTTTCTGGGCAGACACTTCCAGTTTGAGTGCAGGGGCTTTTCACGTCAGCTGCTGATATCCACGCCCCACGGGATGCATTGGCTGGGCTTTGTGTCGCCTTTACTGTTCAGTCTTAAGCCTCAGGGAAGTCTCTAGGACACACAGCGGGGTCCTTCACTGGGCAACCCTCACAGTGCAGTCGTACTAATCACCTCTGAGGCACTTCCAGGGAGGGGGAGGGGAACTCTCTCCCAGAGCTATCTCTCAGATCAGGCACAGGGACCAGGCATCCATCCAGTCTGGGAGAATCTGGTAAAGAAATAAATAAATAAACTTCTTACCCCAAGGGCAGACCCCAAAAGATTTTTTAAACATGAGTAAAAAGCTAAAGAGAACCATTGATTCCTTCTACACAGAGAAAGAGCAGGTATCCAACCCCGAGGAAGTTAATAGCAGAGAGTCAGCAGATAACAGCCTAAAGGGGAATGATTCCTGCCCCCATCACATAATCTCTTAGAAGAAACTATTAAAAAGTTAAGAGAGTTTGGAGAAAAATGGGAAAAGAAAAGAGAAGCTATGATAGAGAATAACAACGTTCTGAAATTTGAGTTGGAAAAAATAAAGAATTCACAGGCGATTCAGGGAAACAAAATTTGTGAATTAGAAAAGGTTAAAAAATCACAGGAAAGTAGGATTTCTGAATTGGAAAAGATAAAAAATTCTCAAGAAAGTAAGATTTCTGAATTGGAAAAGATACAAAAAGTCTCAAGAAAGTAGGATTTCTGAATTGGAAAAAGAAAATAATTCTCTAAAAAAAAATTAGGGAAATGGAAAAAATTCAATAGAGCAAAATAATTCATTTAAAAACTCAATTTGGCATATACAAAAAGAACTAAAAAAATGTGAATGAAGAAAATAACTCATTAAAAATCAAGACGGAACAAATAGAAATTAATAATTCATTGAGAACCCAAGAATCAGTCAAACAAAACAAAAAAAAAAGAAAAAAGAAAAGCTGGAGAATAACGTCAAGTAGTTATTGGGAAAATCTATAGACCTGGAAAATAGATCTAGGAGAGATAATCTGAGGATCATTGAACTTCCCGAACACTATGACCAAAAAAAGAGCCTAGATTCTATTGTACAGGAAATCATCAAAGAGAACTGTCCAGAGATCATAGAAACAGAAGGGAAAATAGGCATTGAAAGAATTCATCGAACACCCTCTGAAAAAGACCCTAAAAAAAGAACTCCACGGAATATTGTGGCTAAGCTGCAGAATTACCACACAAAGGAAAAAATATTGCAAGCATCTAGAAAAAAGCAATTCAAATATCAAGGGGCCACAATAAGGGTCACTCAAGATCTGGCTGCCTCCACATTAAAAGATCAAAGGGTCTGGAACCTGATATTCTGAAAGGCAAAAGATCAAGGATTGCAACCAAGATTAAACTAACCAGCTAAGTTTAGCATTTTCTTCCATGGAAGAAGATGGTCATTTAATGAAACAGAGGAATTCCATTTGTTTCTAAGAATAAAACCAGGCTTAAGCAAAAAATTTGATCTACATCCACAAGACTGAAGAGAAACAAAAAAAGGTAAAAAGAACTCTTGAGAACTATATCTCTGTTGTGAATATATAGAAAGTCCGATGGATAATTTGATTTTGCTGATATAAAAAGGGGGGAGTAGTAAAGGGAAGGGGGTAGTATCAGAAAAAGGGGAAGCAGTGATAAAAAGAGGGAAACTACATCCCAGGAAGAGGCATATCTGAGGGAATTTAGTGAGGGGGAGAATCATTGTGTGAATCTTACTCTCATCAGAATAGGCTCAAAGAGTAAATAATTGACATATTTGTTTTTCAGAGAATTCTCTCTTGCCTCATTAAAAGGGGGTAGAGGAAAAGGGAAAAGGAAAAGGGGAATAAGGGAAGGGACTCGGAAGGAGGGGGGAGGGATACTAAAAAGGGAGAACTGCGTGTCACAAGTGGGGTCTATAAATTAAATATTGGAGAAGGGGTTCAGGGGGGTCAAGGGAAAAAGCATAATCTGGGGATAATATGATGGCAGGAAATACAGAATTAGTCATTTTAACTGTAAATGTGAATGGGATGAACTCTCCCATCAAATGGAGATGGATAGCAGACTGGATCAAAAGTCAGAATCCTACAATATGTTGTTTACAGGAAACACACTTAAAGCAGGGAGATACATACAGAGTAAAGGTAAAAGGTTGGAGCAGAATCTATTATGCTTCAGGTAAAGCCAAAAAAGCAGGGGTAGCCATCCTTATCTCAGATCAAGCAAAAGCAGAAGTTGATCTAATTAAAAGAGATAAGGAAGGAAACTATATCCTGCTAAAAGGTAGCATAAACAATGAAGCCATATCAATACTAAACATTTATGCACCAAGTGGTATAGCATATAACTTTCTAAAGGAAAAGGTAAGAGAGTTGCAAGAAGAAATAGTAAAACTATAATAGTGAGAGATCTCAACCTTACACTCTCAGATTTAGACAAATCAAACCACAAAACAAATAAGAAAGAAATTTAAAAAGTAAATAGAACATTAGAAAAACTAGGTATGATAGACCTTTGGAGAAAACTGAATGGCAATAGAAAGGAATATACTTTCTTCTCAGCAGTTCATGGATCCTATACAAAAATTGACCATATATTAGGACATAAAGATCTCAAAATTAAATGCAGGAAGGCAGAAATAATAAATGCCTTCTTCTCAGATCACAATGCAATCTAGCTACATTCAGTAAGAAGTTAGGGGTAAATAGACCAAAAAGTAATTGGAAATTGGATAATCTCATCTTAAAGAATGACTGGGTGAAACAGCAAATTATAGAAACAATTAATAATTTCACCCAAGATAATGACAATGATGAGACATCATATCAAAATCTGTGGGATGCAGCTAAAGCGGTAATAAGGGGAAATTTTATGTCTTTAGAGGCTTATTTGAAGAAAATAGAGAAAGAGAAGAGTAATGAATTGGGCCTGCAACTTAAAAAGCTAGAAAAAGACCAAATTAAAAACCCCCAACCAAAAATCAAACTTGAAATACAAAAATCAAAAGGAGAAATCAATAATATTGAAAGTAAAAAAAACTATTGAATTAATAAATAAAACCAAGAGTTGGTTTTATGAAAAAGCCAATAAAATAGATAAATCTTTGGTAAATCTGATCAGAAAAAGGAAAGAGGAAAATCAAATTGTTAGTCTTACAAATGAAAAGGGGGATCTTTCAACCAATGAAGAGGAAATTAGAGAAATAATAAGGAGTTACTTTGCCCAACTTTATGCCAATAAATTTGATAACTTAAGTGAAATGGATGACTTTCTCCAAAAATATAGGCTTCCTAGATTAACAGAGGAGGACACAAATTGCTTAAATAGTCCCATTTCAGAAAAAGAAATAGAACAAGCTATTAATCAACGCCCCAGGAAAAAATCCCCAGGACCAGATGGATTTACATGTGAATTCTACCAAACATTTAAAGAACAATTAGC
The DNA here is from genome assembly GCF_048593235.1 of Sminthopsis crassicaudata. Classification (NCBI taxonomy): domain Eukaryota; kingdom Metazoa; phylum Chordata; class Mammalia; order Dasyuromorphia; family Dasyuridae; genus Sminthopsis; species Sminthopsis crassicaudata. The sequence continues at coordinate 507,873,773 of NC_133618.1, forward strand.
CCCAATGTTATATAAACTATTTGAATAAATAGGGTATGAAGGAGTCCTACCAAACTCCTTTTATGACACAGACATGGTACTGATACCTAGACAAGGCAAGTTGAAAACAGAGAAAGAAAACTGTAGACCAATTTCCTTAATGAATATGGATGCTAAAATTTTAAATAAGATATTAGCAAAAAGAATTCAGAAAATCATCTCCAGGATAATACACTATGATCAAGTAGGATTTATACCAGGAATGCAGGGCTGGTTTAATATTAGGAAAAGTATTAGTATAATTGACCATATTAATAATCAAATTAATAAAAACCATATGATCATCTCAATAGATACAGAAAAAGCATTTGATAAAATCCAACATCCATTCCTACTAAAAATGCTTCAGAGTATAGGAATAAATGGACTATTCCTTAGAATAATCAGGAGTATATATTTACAACCGTCAGTAAGCATAATATGCAAAAGAAATAAACTGGAACCTTTCCCAGTAAGATCAGAAGTGAAACAAGGTTGCCCACTATCACCATTACTATTCAATATAGTACTAGAAATGCTAGCCTCGGCAATAAGAGCCGAGAAAGAGATTCAAGGAATTAGAGTAGGAAATGAGGAAATCAAACTATCACTCTTTGCAGATGACATGATGGTATACTTAGAGAACCCCAAAGACTCTACTAAAAAGCTATTAGAAATAATTCAGAACTTTAGCAAAATTGCAGGATACAAAATAAATCCACATAAATCCTCAACATTTTTATATATCACCAACAAAATGCAACAGCTACAAAGAGAAATTCCATTCCAAAAAAATGTTGAGAGTATAAAATATTTGGGAATCCATCTACCAAAGAATAGTCAGGAATTATATGAGCAAAACTACGAAATACTTGCCACAAAACTAAAGTCAGATTTAAATTGGAAAGACATTCAGTGCTCTTGGATAGGTTGAGCGAATATAATAAAGATGACAATACTCCCCAAACTAATCTATTTATTTAGTGCTATACCAATCAAACTCCCAAGAAACTATTTTAATGACCTAGAAAAAATAACAACAAAATTCATATGGAAGAATAAAAGGTCGAGAATTGCAAGGGAACTAATGAAAAAAAAGTCAGATGAAGGTGGTCTAAGTGTACCTGATCTAAAGTTATATTATATAGCAGCAGTCAACAAAACCATTTGGTATTGGCTAAGAAATAGACCAGTCGATCAGTGGAACAGATTCGGTACAAAGGACAAAAAAGGGTACATCTATAGCAATCTAGTCTTTGACAAACTCAAAGACAACAACATTAGGGATAAAAATTCATTATTTGAAAAAAATTGTTGGAAAACTGGAAATTAGTATGGCAGAAATTAGATATGGATCCACACTTAACACCATATACCAAGATAAGATCAAAATGGGTCCATGACTTAGGCATAAAGAATGAGATCATAAATAGATTAGAGAAATAGAAAATAGTCTACCTCTCAGACCTGTGGAGGAGGAAGGAATTTATGACCAGAGGAGAACTAGAGATCATGATTGATCACAAAATAGAAGATTTTGATTATATCAAACTAAAAAGTTTCTGTACAAACAATACTAATGCAAACAAGATTAGAAGGGAAGTAACAAATTGGGAAAATATTTTTACAGTTAAAGGTTCTGATAAAGGTCTCATTTCCAAATTATATAGAGAACTGACCCTAATTTATAAGAAATCAAACCATTCTCCAATTGATAAATGGTCAAAAGATATGAACACACAATTCTCAGATGATGAAATTGAAATTATATCCACTCATATGAAGGAGTGTTCCAAATCACTACTGATCAGAGAAATGCAAATTAAAACAACTCTGAGATACCACTACACACCTGTCAGATTGGCTAAGATGACAGGAACAAATAATGATGAATGTTGGAGAGGATGTGGGAAAACTGGGACATTAATACATTGTTGGTGGAGTTGTGAAAGAATCCAACTATTCTGGAGAGCAGTTTGGAACTATGCCCAAAAAGTTATCAAACTGTGCATACCCTTTGATCCAGCATTGCTGCTATTGGGCTTATATCCCAAAGAAATACTGAGGAGGGGAAAGGGACCTGTATATGCCAAAATGTTTGTGGCAGCTCTTTTCGTGGTAGCTAAAAACTGGAAGATGAATGGATGTCCATCAATTGGAGAATGGTTGGGTAAATTATGGTATATGAAGGTTATGGAATATTACTGCTCTGTAAGAAATGACCAGCAGGAGGAGTATGGTAGGAGTATGGTTGGAGTATGGAGGAGTATGGAGAGGCTTGGAGAGAGAGACTTACATCAACTGATGCTGAGTGAAATGAATAGAACCAGAAGATCGCTGTACACTTCAATGTTGTATGAAGATGTATTCTGATGGAAGTGGATATCTTCAACATAAAGAAGATCCAACTCACTTCCAGTTGATCAATGATGGACAGAAACAACTACACCCAGAGAAGGAACACTGGGAAGTGAATGTAAATTGTTAGCACTACTGTCTATCTACCCAGGTTACTTACACCTTCAGAATCTAATAATTAATGTGCAACAAGAAAATGGGATTTACACACATATATTGTATATAGGTTATATTGTAACATATGTAAAATGTATGGGATTGCCTGTCATCTAGGGGAGGGAGTAGAGGGAGGGAGGGGATAATTTGGAAAAATGAATACAAGGGATAATGTTATAAAAAAAATTACTCATGCATATATATGTCAAAAAAATTATAATTAAAAAATAAAAAAAAATATTTAAAAATATTTATTCTTTGCAAGTCAAAAAAAAAAAAATAGAGAGAGAGAGAGAGATATACACCCATCAGAGTTGATCATCACATAATCTTGCTATTGCCATGTACAGTGTTCTCCTGGTTCTACTGTCTTCCTTTAGCTGGATATGTCATTGTTAACATCTTTGAATTAGAGGAAAAAATAGAAAAAGAACTGAGAGTGGTGAAAAAGGAAATACAAAAAGCTAGTGAGAAGAAAAATGCTTTAAAAAGCAAAAGTGGTGGGACAGCTAGGTGCAGTGGACAGAGCACCACCCCTGAAGTCAGGAGGACCTGAGTTCAAATTTGCCTCAAACACTTAACATCTCCTAGCTGTGTGAACCTGGGCAAGTCACTTAACCCCAATTGCCTCAATAACAACAACAAAAACTGGCCAATTGGAAAGGGAGATATAAAAACTACTGAGGAAAATAATTTCTTAAAAAGTAGAACTAAACAAATGGAAGGTAATAACTTTATGAAAAATCAGGATACAATAAAGTAAAACCAAAAAAAATGAAAAAAATAGAAAAATGTATGTGAAATATCTCATTGGAAAAGCAACTGAACTGGAAATTAGATCCAGGAGGAATAATTTTAAAATTACTGATCTACTTGAAAATCATGATCAAAAAAGAGTCTGGATATTACCTTTCTTTTTTTTTATTAAAGCTTTTTATTTTCAAAATATATAGATGGATAATTTTTGGCATTCATCCCTACAAAACCCTGTGTTCTAATTTTTCCCTCCCTTCCCCCTCAGTTGGCAAGTAATCTAATATATGGTGAACATGTGTAATTCCTTTATACATATTTCCATAAATATCATGCTGTACCAGAAAAATCAGATCAAATGGGGGGGGGGGAAATGAGAAAAAAAATGCAAGCAAACAACAACAAAAAGAGTGAAAATACTATGTTAGGATCCATACTCAGTCCCCACAGTCCTTTCTCTGGACCATCAAAATTGATCTGAATCATGTCATTGTTGATGAGAGCCATGTCCATGAGAATTGATTATCATATAATCTTGCTCTTGCCATATACAATGATCTCCTGGTTCTGCTCATTTCATTTAGCATTAGTTCATGTAAGTCTCTCCAGGCCTCTCTGAAATCATCCTGCTAATTATTTCTTATAGAACAATAATATTCCATAACATTCATGTACCTTAACTTATTCAACCACTCTCCAATTCATGGGCAGACCCTCAATTCTGGACATTACCTTCCAAGAAATTATCAAGGAAAACTGTGTTGATATTCTAGAACCAGAGAATAAAATAGAATTTGAAAGAATTCATCAATCACTGGAACAGCTAGGTGACACAGTGGATAGAGCACCAGGCCTGAAGTCAGGAGGACATGAGTTTAAATCTGGTCTCAGACACTTAACACTTCCTAGCTGTGTGACCCTGGGCAAGTCACTTAACCCTAATTGCCTCAGTGGAAAAAAATAAAAATAAAAAAAATAAAAAGAATTCATCAATCACCTACTGAAATAGATTCCAAAATGAAAACTTCTAGAATATTTTAGCCAAATTCTGGACTCCCAGGTTAAGAAGAAAATATTGCAAGCACCCAGAAAAAAAACGATTAACTTATAGTGGAGCCAGTCAGTATAACACAAGATTTAGCAGCTTCTACATTAAAGGATCAGAGGACTTGGAATATGATATTCTGGAGAGCAATGGAGCCAAGAGTACATCCAAGAATCACCAACCCAGCAAAACTATAATTCGTCAGAGGAAGAGGTGATGGATCAATGAAATAGAGGATTTCCAAGCATTTGTGATGAAAAGATCAGGCTTGAATGGAAAATTTTCAAAATGTGAATTGGATAAATTCACCCAGGTAGAAAATTGAAAATTCGAACTCAACAATATGTTGTCTTCTAAAAAATGAGAGTAGAATTTATCATGTTAAAAAAAAAAACAGCAGTGGTAATCATGATTTCAGACAAAGTTAAAACTAAAATAGATTCAATCAAAAGAAAAATAGGGAAACTACATTGTCAGCTATATTCATCAATATTGTTTTAGACTATTTAAAATAACTAGACTGTATAATGTTGGAATATTTCTGTGGTGTAGAAATTTTGAGCTGGTAGATTTAGAAAAATAGGGAAAAACTAGAATTTATGAAGGAAAATGCAATCCAGCTTCAGAGAAATAGAGGACAAGTGGAAATAATCATAATACACTCTTACATAAATGCATAAGAATGTATATTTTATATATGTATATAATTATAGATAGCTCTAAATATGTATATATATTTATGTGTGTATGTATATCTAATTATGTTCATGCTTAATTGTAGTGGAGTAGGTGGGGGATTAAAGAAAGGAGAAAAACATAAAGTGAAAAGTGCACAGTAGAGAACAAAAGAAAACCTTTAAGGAAGCAAAGAAAAAATGGATCGCTCTGAGCACAATGTAAAGTATTTATTATATAGGCTTTCTTGAAATAGAAATTTATTGCTTTATATTGTGAATCTTCTCATGTTCTGCTGGGCACAGGCAATGTGATTTTTTTCTTTTCTTATTTTGCATTTCAATTTAAAATAAAAAAATAAATTTTTAAAAAAGAAATTTACCTGAGAACTTTATTATACATTTAAAAGGAATACCAAGTTGTACATAATAGACTTACAGTTTTGTGTAAATCTTCTCATTTTATTATATTATGTTATGAAAATGCTTGTTTTGTTCCATATATTAAAAATAAAATAATTTTTAAAAATATATCACTAGCAATGCATTTATACTTCTACACTGTGCTTAGAGGTAGATTTAAAGTCATAAATTAAATGAAGAGAGGAGGAGAAGTAATTAAACAAGAATTGGAAGATAGATAAAGGAAAAAAGAAGAAGATATATATTTCAGTGAGAAAGTTTGCTCAGGAAATTTGCCAAAATTAAGCTAATTGAAATATGAGAGATTTACTGGGGGGAAAAAGGAAAAGGGAGCCATGTCATAGCTATTGTTACCTTTGGAATAAGAAAAACATGGTTGGATCAGATAGTTAACTGCCTAAATTAGCCACCAAATAGCATCATGTACTCCAGATAGCTTGTTTATGGTTCAGAGTCATCTAAAGATGGAAAGATAGAATGGTTTCTGAATAGGTAGAAGGAAGAAGAAATGATATTCAAAGCCGGGTTCCCTAGTTTTCCTTCCCAGGTATCACAGCTACTGCCCAACTCTCTGGTGAGGGGCTAGGTTGGGGGGGGACAAAAGAGAACATATTTTTTTTTCTCCATGAATAAAAACTATAGCAATTCATATTTATATACTGTTTTTAACATATACAAAATATTTTCTTCACAATTCTCCAAGTATTATTATCCCTGTCATCAGTAAAATATGGATAATAGTACTCATAGAGTTTTTCATCAGTAAAACGTGGATAATAATACTCAGAGTTATTATGAGCTAATATGACTTGCCAGGTCACACAACTAGCAAATGTTGGAACTGGAATTTGGGTCCTGGTTTCCTGATTTTAAGCCCTGTGTCCTTCCTGTTGTAGTACTGTCATTTGAGAAGACTGGGAAATGATCTTTCATTATCCCACACTCATACATATGTAGGATAAGTTGACCTGGAATGAAAAAGTCTAGTTTAGCTTTGAGAATTAAAAGATTTCTCTACCTGATTTCCACAATGTATTGACTATACCCAGTATTAATTTTTTTCTTGGCCTCCAAGTATTACATTTAAAGAGCTATCTAATCACTATATGGAAGGTTTTAGAGGATTGCTTTGATGAATGAGAGTAGAAATTTACCATTATATTTTAAACTTATTAACCATAGCAAGCTTGACCAAGAGGAAGTGAGAGTTGTGACAGGATGAAAGAATTCTGTGTATAATTGAGCATTAAAGAGAAAGTGAAAAAAAAAGGCAAAAAAAAAAAAAAACAAGAAGATTTGGGAGCTTCTAAGACCCAGATCACATGTGTCACTGGGATATAAATGGCTCTTTTTTAATTAGTCAAAGCTTTTTAGGAATTAGAAAGAACAATGCAGCCTCAGCCTCTGAGAAACTTAGAATGTAGTTGAAGGAAGAAGGCTATAATATACATAATACACTAGTCATTGGTTATTATAAATGCCAGGGGGGTTCAGATATTAATCAAACCACTTTTTTTTCTAGAACTCAGTTTCCTTGCTGTAAAATGAAAGAATTAGACAAGATGACCTTTTAGGTCCCTTCCAGTTCTACTTTTTTTTATCCTAAGAGGGAGTTCAGAAGAGGAAGAGTTTATCATGGCTTAAGGGGAGGCTACCTGGAAGAAGTGGTATTTGAATTAGATCTATGAGGCCATATAGGGTTTGTATAACTAAGAAGGAGACAAGAAGGTATAACTGACTGGAACATCAATGTGAGCAATTCAATGGGAAGAGGAAAGTACGTGGGTATATGGCCATGTCCAGAAAGGCCTTCTCCTAACTAAATAGGAATCCCCAAACCTAGCCGACTGAAAATCGCTGTGTTTCTCTGTGTACACAAGTTGCTGCATCCTAGAATATGTTAGGAGCTTTGGGGTAGCAAATTAGTAAAACTGCTGCCTGTACATGTCATTCATAATTAGCCTAGGAGACAGGTTGATGGTGCTAGTCTCCTTTTCACAAGCCAGTGGGCACCAGGAGGGATAATGATTGGAAACCATCTCCTCATTAGACCTGGGTCGTTCTTACCTTCCTGCTGGGAAGAGGGAGGGGGAGGCAGAGGGAGATGTGGAAAGATGGCTTAAAACTGTCATTGCTTCTTAGAAGAAAGAGAGCCCAAAAGAGGAAACAAAGCTAAGAGATGGAAGTCAAGTCATTCCCAAACCCCCATGCTGTTTCTGTCCCTCTTCCCCAGAAAAATAGACCTTTGGCAGTTTGAGGTCACTAGGAGCCTGAGAAGATTGAAGGCCTCTCTGCATGAAATGCTCTCCCATGGTCCCCAGATCCCTCTTTGGCAAATCCACTTCCTAATTTTAAGCTCAAATGAAATGCTACTTCAAGAGATTCTTCCTGATGTTTCCCCAGACAATGATGATCTTCTACCACTCCCAACCCTTACAAGACCTTGAAATTTGCTTGCATTTCTCTTATTTTTTTTAATTTTTAATTTAAAAAAAATTTCAATAGTATTATATTTTTTCAATTATAGGTAAAGATAATTTTCAGTATTTATTTTTGTAAGATTTTGAATTCCAAAATTCCCCCTCTCTCTTTTACCTCTCCCCTCCAAGACAATCTGATAGAAGTTATACAAATACAATCATTTTAAACATGTTTCCATATTTCTCATGTTGCACAAGAAAAATCAGAACAAAAGAGAAAAACCACGAGAAAGAAAAAGCAAACAAAAGGTGAAAATAGTATGTTTTGATCTACATTCAGTCTCCATAGTTCTCTCTGGATTGCATCCCTCTTCTTAACGTTTCTTATGATATCATGGAAAGGGTATGAAATTTATTATTAAAGGAGCTGTGTTCATATCTGGTGCTGCTAGTTAATGACTGTGTGACCTTGGGTTTCATCTAAGAGATGACGCAGGTTAAACTAATCTTAGCATGAGAGCTACAAGGGATCTCAGAGACCATATTGTCAAACTCTCCCATTTTACAGATGAGGTAACTAAAACCCAAAGTCACAAAGGTACTAAGTTGCAAAGCCAAGATTAAAACATTTCTCTGATTTCAGTCATTTCATAGTCACTATGCCACAGTGACTCTGTTTGAAGGATAGGTAAGAAAATTGGGGAAAGTGAACCCCAAGCTTTGTCTCCATGAAAACGGAGAGAACATCACCCCCACCAGCACCCCCATCAGCAGCACCATTACCAGCTGACACTGTGTGCATAGGAGTCTCCGATTTTTTTTTAGGTTCACTGTCCGCTCCACATTCTTCTCCCTCATTCTCAGGAGGATATGCAACAGGAACAGTTCTGTCCCCTACTTCCCTCTTCCTCCTTGTCTAAAAACGCATCAGATTCCAGTTTACAGCTTTCCCATCCCAACACTTCACCCTACGTTGCAGGCAGCCAAGAAAGGTCTTAGGATACCGGCATGGTCAAAAGGTTATTAAGCTGGATGCCCCAGAGGTAAGCTGCCAGGGCACAGCCTCAGAGGTCAGAGAGATTAATTTCACTTAATTTTTTGAATAATACTATTAATCACCAGAGGCACATGTCACCCATCTAATGCATATTTAAACTGGGCACCGAGCCAGTCCTGTGTCTCAGGCAATTTCCTAATGTTAATAATGTGCCCATTAGTCCTGGGCTGCAAATCTGTCATTACTAGCCCCCTCCCGGCCTATATTTTTTACTTTTAATTATGATCAAATGAGGAATATTGAATAGTTGATGCATTTTATATGTCTGCTGAGATTTCTTTTTAATAACGCCATTTCTGGGCTCTGATGGAGTATTACGTGGCTAATTACTGAAATGTGTATTCAACAGCTCTCCAAAGTTACATGGTCCCCTCCAAAAGGGAGGTTTGAAAAGAGAACAGAGACTCTGGAATAATAAAAGAATGTGGGGGACATTGGGGGAAGGAAGGAAAGTAATTTGATTCTTTTCCTTTCAGTGAAGCAAGTAAATCAATTGAAATCAATTAATCAATAAACCATCAAGCATTTATTAAATGCTTACTACATGCTAGGCATTGTTTGGTGTTGGTCATACAAGAGTATACAAGAAGCTTACATTGGATGAGGTAGCATATTATACATACATATATATATATATATATATATATATATATATATATATATATATATATATATATATATATGTACAGACTTAGTTCACCACAAACATACAGAGGAAGGGCACCAGCAGTTGAAGGGATCAAGAAACATTTCATGTAGATTATTATCTACCCACTTTAGCTGCATTTTGAGAGAAGAAAAAAGGATGCTTTGAGG
>NC_133618.1:507888492-507920992 GCF_048593235.1 Sminthopsis crassicaudata
TTTCTATTATACTATTGTTTAAACTCTTTGGGCACTGGCAGCAAACACAGGCTAGATGATAGCACCCCTGCCTATCAATATGTCCTTTCTGCCCAACTTGTGAAGGAGTTGCCCTTACACATCTTCATATGACCCCATAGCCCCAAATGGAGAACCAGGTATATTGTGGGATTCAGCATATGTTGCTGGATGTGATGGTTGTAATGAAGCTGATTTCTTAACTCTGACTGACTTCTTTGTCCCATAGGCTTCAGCCGTTTCTGACAGATAGACAGGCAGACAGACAAGTTCTTCCTATTCTCGGTCTATTCTCAGACACCATTTGTGTTTCCAACTCTCTGGTCCTACCGAAATCCCAATTCCAGTGGGTCCAAAAATAAACTCCTAACCTTACCCATAAATCTTCCCCTTCTCTAAATTCCCTTTCTGTTGGATCATTCAAGCTCACACTTTAAAATCTCATAGTCTAAGAACCTCAGAAATCATCTAAATCAACCTGTCCTAAGGTGGATCCTCCCTCCCACAATACATTCCTAACAAATGGTGATCATAGAGCCATAGATTTAGAGCTAGAAGGGATTTCAGAGACCATCTAGTCCAACCACTTCATTTTTCACATAAAAAACTAAGGCCCAGAGAATGAACAAATGAATGAGTGGAAAAAAAAAAAAAAAAAAAAAAAAAAAAAAGCATTTATTGAGTGATTACTGCTCATAGGCACAAAGTGCTGAGGATGTGAAAAAAGACCACCAAAAAAAAAAAAAAAATCTCCACTATCAGAAAGCTCATAATCTAATGAAAGTTCAACTCAAGGTTAAATAGAAAGGCCCAGGGATTCTGTTCTTAGATAATGTCATTAAGTCATATGACATTGCAGAGGGTCTGGAAGGCATAGAGATAGGGCCTGGAGGATTTTAGAAGGTGGTAAAAAGATAAATGACAAAGACTGATGATTCTTCTTATAGGAAAAGTTAGAGGCAGTGACTCCTATATCATCCAAGCCCTGTGCCCAGTTAATTAATGACTTGCCCAAGATCACACAGATAATAAATAGAAAAGCCAGAATATGAACCCAGGACAAATGATTTTGACCCCCCCAAAGCCAATGCTCTGCCCCACTGTACTATTCTAAACCTATATAGCTTTCAATGAAAAAATTTCAGTAAAGAACTTTACCTCCTGAAATAGTCCATTCCACTTTAGGATAATTCTAATTGTTGATAAAGGTTTCCTTATAGAGTTGAAATCTGCCTTTGTGAAACCTGTATCCATTGTTTCCAATACTGCTTCTGGACCCAAATAAAACTCATTCCCACTTTCACATGATAGCACTTTAAGCTTTTGAAGGCAATTTTTATATTCCTCACTCTTATCCCAAGTCTTTTCTTCTCCATTCTAAATAGTTTAGGTCTTTCAAATGATGATTGTCTGGCATGGTATTTAGACCTCTTCTCACCCTCCTATTTCCCCTCCTCCAAAAATGTTCTAGCTATAAAAATAATAATAATAATAATAATAATAGTAATAATAATAAAGAACTTAAATAGCACTTTAAAGTGCTCTACAAATATAATGTCATCTGACCTTCATGATGATTCTGGGAGGTAGATGCTATTATTGTTCCATCTTATAAATGAGAAAACTGAGGCAGACAGTGGTTAAGTGGTTTCCCAGGAACTGATATACTGTATTTAAGATCTAATTTGAATTCATTTCTTCATGACTCTATCTAGATACTTATATTGTCCTTCCTAAAATACAAACTGAACACAATGCCTCAGATATGACACAACCAAACCTAACAATAGGATATGGAAAGGGAGAAGGAAAAGTCAGAGATAGGAGATGAATCTTCAGAGTCATCTTTTGCTTAGGATGGATAGAACAGAAATGATTAATGGTGAAATTGTTCTAGATAATATGCTTCTATTAAGGAAGTCTAACGTCATGTTAGTTTTGTCAATGGCTGTCACATAGTTGACATGAAAAGTCTGCCACTTTTTCATGTGAACTGTTGTTGAGCTATGTCTCCCCTATCCTGCAGTTGTGGAGTTTATTTTTTAACTTAATGTAGGGCTTTACCATTTATCTGTATTACATTTCATCTTATTAGATTCAGCCCATCATTCTAACCTGTCAAGATCCTTTTGAATTCTTATTCTGTCAAACAGCATGTAACCTCCCCTCCCAGCTTCATATCATCCACAAATTTGATAAACATGCCATCTATGCCTCCATCCAAGTCATTGATTAAAATTTTGAGTAGAAAAGAGACAAGGACAGCTCCCTAGAAGCACTCCACTAGAGATCTCCTTGCAGGTTGACATTAATCACTTTCCTTTGGGTCTGGTAGTTCAATCAGTTCTGAATTTACCTAACAGTACATCTGGCCCAGATCTCTCCATCTTGCTCATAAGGATATACTTAGACTCTGTTAAATGTCTGCCAAAGTCTAGATATGCTAAACCCATAGTATTGTTTAATCTAATAGTTTAGTTACTGTGAAGAAGAAGAAGAAGAAGAAGAAGAAGAAGAAGAAGAAGAAGCAGAAGAAGAAGAAGAAGAAGAAGAAGAAGAAGAAGAAGAAGAAGAAGAAGAAGAAGAAGAAGAAGAAGAAGAAGAAGAAGAAGAAGAAGAAGAAGAAGAAGAAGCAGAAGAAGAAGAAGAAGAAGAAGAAGAAGAAGAAGAAGAAGAAGAAGAAGAAGAAGAAGAAGAAGAAGAAGAAGAAGAAGAAGAAGAAGAAGAAGAAGAAGAAGAAGAAGAAGAAGAAGAAGAAGAAGAAGAAGAAGAAGAAGAAGAAGAAGAAGAATGAGGAGGAGAAAAGGAGGAAATGACATTAATATTATGGCTCATTCTTGATGATACAAACTTATAGTGATTATTGTTTCCTTTTCCAAGTGTTCACAAGCAATTCCTTTAATAATGTTTCAACATTTCAGAAGGTCAGCAGCCTCATCAAAATGGGTATTCCCAATAATGCTGCAGATTGCAGGGCACTCTTCTCATATTATGCTACTCTTGTTTATGTCCTCCCTTAAATCTACTATAGAGGATAAACCTAAAGTGCTTCCAGTAAGTCTTTTAAAATTCCATGAGCACTAAAGTAATGGCTAAATCAGGCTGTCCAGCTTTTAACCCTCACTCTTGCAATATGATAGACTTGCCTCCTTTTCTTCTAGTACATTTGTAGAATTTTTTTCTTATTTCTTGTAGCTTCTAACTTATGTACAAATCATCATTGATAATATGCTGCATCCAATGTACACTGAATATAAGTCTCTCTGTTGTTCTATAAGACTTATGAAATTCTGGAAAATATATGAGAGGTTACTGGATGGATGGCCCATTGAATCAATCCATCAGCACATCTATCTTGAATAGGAACTGCAAAAATACAATGAGGGGGACCTAGAAATAAGTAAAAGGTTAAAATCAGATCAACATGTATTTGGGAAATTACAGAGATGTTAAACAATTTCAAATTATCTCCTAACACACACACACACACACACACACACACACACACACACACACACACACACACACACACCCCTTTTCAACACTGATATTCTTTCTGTTATGCTACATGGCTGTGAATTTCCCTTTAATAAGGTACTCTAGAATTTTGCCAGGAATCAAAGTCAAACTCACCTGACTTTAATTAGAAGTCCACCTTTTTCCTTTTTGAAAATCAGGAAAACATTTGCCTATCTTCTGTTTTGCTTCATCTCTCTTATTTGCCTGGATTTTTCAGCTATCTCATGCAGTGGCTTTAAAGTCACATCCATGAGTTCTATTCGTGCCCTGGAATATAGTTCATCTGGACCTTGAAACCTAGTTAAAAGAGATTGGAAATCTAAGCTATCAAAGGGAAAGAGAACACCCAGCTGCCTTTCAACAACTTCATCTTTGTTCTATATCTCTTCATTAGAAGACCGCTTTCACAAGCTTCTCTTCTAAGTCATTCGTGACTCTTCTTTCACCTTCACTCCCCTCCCACATTCAATCATCAGGTCCTGCCTATCCTACTTCCCATTCACCCTGTCTGTCTCACTCCGACTGCAGCTGCCCTAGTTCAAAGTTTCACTGTAACTTACCTTAAAGTATTTCTAATAGCCTTCTGTTAGTCAGTTATTAAATGCCAGTCATTTATTAAGAGCCTACTAAGTGTTAGGCATTGTGGAAAGCCCTGGAGATACAAATGTAAAAGAGAAACATGATCCCTATCCTTATGGAATTTATAGCTAACAATACACAAAAGGCAGCTAAAAAGAAGGGGGTTGGAGAAGATATTTGGAGCAAGGTGAGAAATGAAGAAATAGCTAGGCTGGGCACCCTTCTTAAATGGAGGTTCTGAGAGGTGTTCTCTGATCTCTACCCTCCAAAAAGAGAGAGGAAAGGAGGGAAGTGTGATTCACCGCAGGGATGATGTGATTTTGCAGGATGATGAGGTTCTCAGGTGTATGATGGAGGGAGAAGTCCAAAGGAGTTCAGCCAGGTGAGTAACGGTTTCTCTACTTTCATGCTCTCCCTTTTTTCTTTTCTATTATTCACCCAAAAGATTGCATAAATAATCTGGATTGATAGGTCTGATCTATGAATACTTCTCTAATATTAAAAAAAAACTTCAGTGACTCCCCATTACCTATAGGATAAAATACACCTTCCTTGATCAACACTTAATGTCTTCCATAATCTGATCCTACTATAAAACCCCTCCACAACCTTTCCAGCCTCATCTCCCATTTCTCCTCTCCATGAACTCTTCACTCAAGTCAGAATGGTCTGGATCATCAACTGTTTCTCAATATTTTCCCATCATCTCCTATCTCTGCATTGTCTCATAAGTCATCCTCCAAGCTTGAAATTTATCCCATCCTCATCTGTGTCTATGAATCATCTCTGAGGACAGGATACAAGGGAAAGACCAAATTCCAATTCATCAAACACTAAATCACTAATGTGTGCATGACATTGTGTTGAGAACTTGTAGGATAGCAGAAGAATGAGAAGCAGAGTGATGCATGAAGAGGCTTATCTTGACATTAGAAAGGCTTGGGTTCAAATTCTGGATCTGAAACCCAATGATTATGATCCTAGGCAACTTACTTAACTTGTCAGTGTTCTAGGCAACTCTCTAAGACAATAAATTGCAGAAAAGGTATAAACTTGCATTGGTAGAGGAAGTTCCCTATACCAAAGAAATCATAAGTCTAATCTCCACCCTTATCAAAAGAATTTAAGGATTATTATTTTACTGTCTCTCTCCTTTCACCCTGTCCCTCCTCAAAAGTGTTTTGCTTCTGATCACATTCTCCCCCAATATGCCCTCTCTTTTATCACCCTCCCCCTTCTTGTATTTTTACTGTTTCTTGATTTCTCATAAAGTCATTAGCTTACATTTTTCAAATCTAATTTTTTTTATTTTTTATTGTATTTTATTTTTTAAAATTAATTTTTATAATTATAATATTTTTGACAGTACATATGCATAGGTAAATTTTTTTTACAACATTATCCCTTGTACTCCCTTCTGTTCCGAATTTTCCCCTCCTTCTCTCCACCCCCTCCCTTAAATGGCAAGCATTCCCATACATATTAAATAAGTTATAGTATATCCTAGATACAATATATGTGTGCAGAACCAAATTTGCTGTTGTTGTTGTTGTTGTTTGTTGTTGTTGCAAAGGAAGAATTGGATTTGGAAAGTAAAAATAAGCTGGAAAGAAAAATACAAAATACAGTTTACACTCATTTCCCAGTTTTCCTTCTCTGGGTGTGGCTGATTCTGTCCATCATTGATCAATTGGAACTGGATTAGATCTTCTCTATGTTGAAGATATCCACTTCCATCAGCATACATCCTCATACAGTATCATTGTTGAAGTGTACAGTGATCTCCTAGTTCTGCTCATTTCACTCAGCATCAGTTGATTTAAGTCTCTCCAGGCCTCTCTGTATTCCTCCTGTTGGTCATTTCTTACAGAACAATAATATTCCATAACATTCATATACCATAATTTACCCAATTGTTCTCCAATTGATGGGCATCCATTCCAAATCTAATTTTTAAGGAATTATTTTTCTCAGTGAGCTTTGTACTTCCTTGCCTATTTGACTAATTTTGCTTTTTAAGGCATTTTTCTCTTCATTAGCTTTTTGTATTTCCTTTTGCATTAATCTCATTTCTCTTTCCAATTTTTCCTCTACCTCTCTTATTTGGTTTTTAAAATCCCTTTTGAGCTCTTCTGTAGCCTAAGATCAATTCTTATTTTTCTTAGAGGCTTTGGATGTAGGAGCTTTGACTTTTGTTTGACTTTGTTTGACTTTGTTATCATCTCCTGAATATCTGTTTTGATAATCCTTGTCACCATAGCAACTATCTATGGTCAGAGTCATTTTCTGTTGTTTATTTTCCCAGATTATTACTTGGCTTTTAACTCTTTGTTAAAAGCAAAACTCTGTTTCCTGGGTGGAGGGTGCAATGTCCCATGCTTTGGGGGATTTGCTGTTTTCAGAGATCCTTCTGGGGATCTAAAATTTTCAGTTCTTCCAAGGTGGTATGATCCAAGGAGAGGTGTATTTACTACTCTCCTGGTCTGTGAATGACCACAAGCACCCTTTTCTGCCCTGGAATTGTGAAGAGTCCCTGATGCACTCTAACTATAAATTCTATTTTATTAGTGCTCCTACTCACTCAAACCTCATGCACTGATTATTCTGGGTTTTGCAATTTGGCGGCCTGCAACCCCTTCATCCTTGGGGGAAAGAACTAATAAACAAATCCTTCTGTTCTGAAAAAGAGATTTTTAAGCAAAATTTGGATACTCAACCTTCATATAAAAGAAGAAATCCTTATAAGTTCCTTAACAGAAGTTCTTGTGAAGAGACTTACAGCCCTGGTCCTCACAGGGTCTATATTCTGGGGAATCAGAAGTCAATGGACATTCTAACTCAACATGAAAAGCTGCTCAGCTCTTCCTTAGGGATTGGACCTAGAAATTACTCAATATGGAGATGTCCTTGAACTACCAGCTCCATGAATTTTTTCTGTTTTTGCAGAACAAAGACTAATTAGATGCCAGTCATTTTAGCTACCATAACGAGCTTTTTAAAGCCACAAATTCCACCAATACAAAATAGGCTTGCCACCCTGGGAACCATTAGCTATTAGAGAAACTCACTTCTATTACTCACAATCCTATTGGGAAGAAATACATCTCCTACTCACCATGGACAGAGCTGGGATCACATTCACCTTGTTTCTCCAAAAGAGAATTAGAACAGCTGACAACAAAGGGGAGATCATACCTGCTCCAAGCTCTTGGGTTCTAATTTCTACACAAAACTCTCAACAACAGGATCTCTAGCTCCATCCCTAAACAGAAGTTTTGTACTGTTCTGGTCATTCGGAATAGGATCAAAGGATAAAATGGATGAGGAAAGAGATCAGTCCTCCTCTTCTCTCTTCTCCCTCTCCATCTCTCTCTCCCTTTCCATCTCCTTTTCCCTCTCCTTCTCCATCTCTTTTTCCTTCTCCTTTTCCCTTTCCCTCTCTGTCTCTCTTCCTCTCTGTCTCTCTCTCTTTCCCTTTCTTTCTCCCTCCCTCTCCCCTTCCTTCTCCTTCTCTTCCTTTTCCTCTCCATCTTCCCTCCCTCCTCACTTGCTCCCTCTTTCTGTGTCTCCCTCTCTTTCTCCCCTCCCCCTTTCTCTTTCTCTTTTTTCTCTGCTAGAATCAACTTACAGAGATCTTCAATATCATCCCAAGCTCCATGTCATGACAGGCCAGTAAAATCTGTTCTGCCTCTGTCATCTTTCAAATAAATTCAAATAAATAAAAAAATTCAAATAAATCAAACAGGATTAAGCTTCTTGAGGGCAAGAGTTGTTTTGATTTTATCTTTATATCCTTAATGCCTGGCATGGTACTTGGAGCATTATGGGCACTTTATAAATATTTGTGGATTATTAATTGCTTGATCATCTATTCTACCATCTAACACTCTTTCCTATCAAGAAGTTCTCAGATCAAACTACAAGCCCTCATTTCTACTCATTTCCTCTTATCTCCTTCCTCCAGGACCATCAGCAGACTGAAAGTTTTATCCTGCTTCTCAATGGATATCTTCATCCCATTTTATTTCAATTTCATATCTCCTCCAGTACATGATTCTATGTCTACTCATTGTGGGCCCATAATAATTTTCATTGAATTAAATAGAGACATTTAGTCTCTAGTCATCTAGCATTTATTGTTTCACACAATGAATTAGCCATGGGATAGTGGACAGAGAGCTGACCTCTGAGTCAAAAAGACCCAGGCTGAAGTCCTTTCTTTGACACATAAACTGACTGTGTGACTATGGCTAAGTCACTTGACCTCTCTTTGTTTCCTTGCCCCAAGAAAACTCTCTAAGACTCTAATTTCTGAAACAGATGGTGATCTATATCAAAAGAGGGAGTTTCACATAAAAAAGAAATCACAGTTGCAGTCCCTCTCCCCAAAAAATTAAAATATGCCGGATACTCTTCTGGACTCTGAAAATAAATATACTAGAATAAATATATTATGTGCCAGACCTTGGGCTAGAAAAAGAAATCCTTGTCCCTGCATAAGGGAGTTCATAGTCAAATGAGGAGAAAGAATCATACCACTGAACAAATATTTCCCCTTTAGATATTCCAGTTTCCAGGTGCTATGAGGGTGAGATCCTCTCCAGGAAAAATCATCCCAGGGAGACCTGGAAGATCATGGCTCTCTCTATCCATCAGCAGGTATAAGATCATCTATCTCTGATGAAATCTCAGAACCTTTCAGGGAAGACAGAGAGGGTCAGGTGGTCTGGAGTTGCCCCCTTAGTGTAATAGCCAGAATTCTTCCTTTCTGAGTTGATCCCTCATAATCAACAGATAAATGAGCTGTCCAAGTGCCATTACCATTTTGCATATCCCAGTTCATGCTGCTTCTTGTTCAGGACAAAGCTGATTCTTCCCCTTTTGTAGTACCCTGCATGTGTATAACCTACATCTGATTGCTTACTATCTCAGGAAGGAGAGGGAAGGAACGGAGAGAATTTGGAACTCAAAACTTTAAATAAAAATGCTTTTTAAAATTTAGAGGGAAATGAGGAAACTGAGGCCCACAAAGATTATCTGACTTATCCAAGTTCACACACATAGTATGAGAACAAATGAATATTTATTCATAATAAGTAAGTTATAAGTAAGTCATAAGTAGTTACTCCTGGAGGTCACAATCTGGCTCCCGTCTGTGTTTGCAGGCTTATTCCAAAATACTCATTTAGGAGACCCTGAGATAAGATGGAAAAAGCAATGATTTAGGTTTTAAAAACCTGGGTTCAAATTCTACCTCCAGTTTTTATTACCTGTATCACCTTGGGTAAAGCATTTCATTTCTTGAACCTCAGCTTCCTGATCCACAATAAGAAGGGGTTGGATTAACTGGCCCCAGAAATGCCATCTAACCCTCTATTTGTGGTCCTGTGATGCTCTCATCCACTCTGGTTTCAACCAAATTGAATTACTTGGTGTCTCCTACTCATCCACCCCTGCTCTCTTCATGCACCATGTTCCATCCATCTCCCTCTTCATCTTTGTACTTTTACCACTCTGAGTCCTCCCAGGCTCACTCAAGGGCTGCTTCTTTCTCATTTCCCTAGATTTTTTTTTTTTAATCACTTTGTTAAAAAAAAAAAAAAAAAAAAAAAAAAAAAAAAGTGATGTACAGCTAATCCATGATAACTGCCTGGGACTTGTGCCAAATCTGTTCAGTTTGCATAAGGAGCTTCAGTGCTTCCTGAGAGTAAACTGATACCATTTATGGTAGTCTGATAACATCTGAAAAACTGGAATGTAGTTCTCAGGGAAAAAGATAGCTTACCATCTTGCCAGAATGGTTTGCATATTAACTGTGTTATGATGAGACAAGTCATTCTCTCTCAGAATGTAGGTAAAATCAGCAAAAACATTACCACCCAGAAGTGGACCTGAGTTCAAATTCAGTTTCAGACACTTACTGGTCACCCTGAGCAAGTATGCTTAATCTCTGTTTCATCCACTATAAAACAGAGATGAAAATAGCACTTACCTCAGAGGGTTGTGGTGAGGATTAAATGACAGAATATTTGCAAAGCACTTAGCATGGTGTCTGATATATAGTAGGTGCTATATAAATGCTTATTCCCTTCCCCACCTCCATCTACACCTATTTATTCAGTACATTACAAAAGTGTGTTGGAGCAGAGGAATTCTAGGAGAGGCATGGAAGTACAATGATATCACACATGAAAGGAGCAAATCCCTTCTGCCATTATGGTCAACACTGAGAGTGCTACTCTGGGACACACACTAGAATCCTGTGGACTTGAGGGAAGGGGCCCACTATAAGTTGTTTGTGATTTTTTTACTTCCTGTGGCATAAAATCTTGGTTTTTTACACATTGTTCATGGCTCATATCCACATAAGAGGATCCTGGGTGCTTCAGACCTCAAGGAGCCCCAGAACAGTTTATAGAAGAAGCAGCATCTTTGCAAAGATAATACAGAAAAGATTAGCAGAACTTCCCAGGGAAATGTCTCTTTACAAAGATCTCCTCCCATAAACTCTGTTCTGGAGCTCCCTATGGCATGACTATGATCATTTCTGTGGGCACATGCACATATGCATGCACACATGCACTTAACACTCACCCATGTACACATGCACCCAAGGCAAAAATAAGGTCACTAGCATAATTCTCCAACTCAATAACAAGGAGGAGCAATGCAGAAGAGTAAAAATAGGTATATATCTGGAACCGAAGGACCTAGGTTCAAGTGCCTGCTCTTCCACTTAATAGCAGTGTGTGCTTGGACAAGTCTCTTAAATTCTCTGGCCCATTTCTTCATTTGTAAAATAAGAGGATTAGACTAAATAATCTCTGAGGTCCCATCCAGTTCCAAAACAATGACTCTGCTGTCCTTCTAATATGGTTCAAATGTAATTCAGAATGGGTTTATCAAACACCAGGTAGGGCAGCAAGGTGGTACAGTGGATAGAGCACAGGCCCAGCAGTCAGAAGGACCAGAATTCAAATCCAGCATTAGACACTTGACACTTACTCATATGTGACTCTGGATGAGTCATTTAATCCCAATTGCCTCACACATACAAAAACCACCAAATAATCCCTGTGGGGGGAAGAAGCAAGGAGAATAATGACACTCAGAGTCCAATTCTGGCTATAACCAGGGTGACCATTCTTTCCACTCACTATATTACATGATCTTTCAATTGTCTCTAGACATTTGTACCAGGGTATGAAATATTTGCTAGGCATTTGCTAATATTGAAGAAAAAAGCCACACAAGCCTTCCTTTTATAATGTATATAATTTCTTCAGATGGGAGATATCCCATTATGCTGTAGAAAAGCATTATAGTTACTATATCCCAAATAGTATGTTATACTCAGTTTACTCCCTGAACAAAAAGAAAAAAAGACAAGATGAGAGTAATAGACAAACCATTCAAGAGCTTGCTCAGATGTCATCTCCTGCAGAAAGCCTGCCCTGACCTTTTGAGAGAAGAACTATAATTCGATTGGTATAGTTTTGCTAATTAAGGAAACTCTCTTCCAGTACACAGTGGCACCTTCTTTACAACCTGTAGCCTTAGAGTATTATAAGGGGCATTGAAGTGAAGGAATTTTCCCAGGGTTTCACAGACAGTATGTTTTAGAGAAAGTACTTGAGCCTAACTCTTCCTGTAGCTAGCTCTCCATTACCCATTCAGACTTCCTCTGACCATTCCAGCCCCTAATGAGCCTCTTAGAAATTCTTCCATCCTGATGACTCTAGCATTCACTGACTGCTTACTTTACACTCTTTGCACTCCACATTGTCTTTTCATGTGTATATATCAAATCTCCCCCATTGAGCTACCTAGAGGATATCTTGTTCATTTAGTTCAATGTTTGTTGGTAATGATGATATCTTTTGTTATTGCTTTTCTACTTGAATTAAGTCCTGTCTACCCAACCAGCCTAGGAGTTCTTTAAAAAGCAATGACTGTGGCATATGCTTGTTTTCCACTCCCTCTACCCATCCCCTATTTTTGTGGCATAGGAGACAGAGAACTTGCTTCCTTGGAGTCAGGAATGGCCGTATTCCATCCGGCCTCTGACATATATTGACTGTGAGATCCTAGGCAAGTTACTTGACCTTTTAGTTCCTCCAAGAGACCCTCTAACATTTTAAGTGCTGATCTTCTTGCATTGGTACAGGATTTCCATATCCTAAAGTTCTGCATATCAGTCAAATCACAAGTCCAGTCCCCACCCCACCCCAATCTTCACACTTCTCCCAATAGTGCTTACCATGATGCCTTACATGTAGGAGGATCCTTAAACATATCTTTTGATTCTATGGTTACTATCATTTTTGTGTAAGCATGTGGATCCTAAAGGCACAACAACTGCATTTGCTCAATCCCTAATGCCTTTGGTAAAGAGGGTTGATTAGGAGAGTTCATTTCTAGCTGGTTCTATAATAACCAAACTGGTTTCCATTATTAGGGCATTAGAAGCAAATCCCATCCTTGACTGGAGAGAAAATAATGAGGATGTTCTCTTAGAGGTTCCTTCTCTCAAATTCAGAAGTTGCATAACCCTGAGAGGCAGAAGATTTAAAACTTAGAGATCATCTGTGAATCCTCTCATTTAAGGAAACTGAGGTCCAGAGATTAAGTAATTTGCCCAAATTTACACTAACCTCTGTTATCAAAATAGCAGAGCAAAAAATCTGAACCCTCCGACTCTGAACTTGGGATTTTTCTACTACAGCTCATAGTCTCTGCCCTTGGGGCAGAGCCTGGCATGTAGAAGAAATTATCCTTTTCTGCAGCAGTTGCCATGGAAAAGGCTAATCAAGATGCAGTCACCAATAATGAGCTAACTGTTAATTAATGGGAATGGCAGGAAAGGGATAAAGGAGTTGGGGGAATAGGGAAATAGGATCTGTGGAAAGAATCCACTCCAGTAATTACCAACCAAATCCAAATAGGGCAAAGACTTGGAGCATGGAAGAAGGAGGAGGAGGGGGACAGATTTGAGAAAGTGGTAGCAAAGACCAAGAAACTGACAGAGAAGTACTAAGTCTCTCCATAGACATCCCACTGGTATAAATATGACAAAAAAGAGGAGGAGGATTTTCTATATTCACATTCTGTCTGGAGGAGGGAAGAAAAGAGGTCTGAACAATTAATTAGCCCATCAAGCTGGTCTTTCCTGAGTACCCACTGTGTACCTGGACTTTTGTTAGATCCTGGGGAAAAGGAAGGTTTGTAGAAGTAGGGAGAAGAGATGCAAATAAAGTAGGAGCCAAAATTGAAAAGGCTGAAGAGTCAAAGATTACTTAGGAAAGTATAGCAATAGGGGCAGCTAAGTGGTACAATAAATAGAGAACTGGCCCAAGAGTCAGAAGAATCTAAGTTCAAATCCAGCCTTGTACACTCCTTAACTGTATGATACTGGTCAAGTCACTTAATTCAGATTGTGAAAAAAAGAAAGAAAGATATAAAGGAAGGAAGAAAGGAAGGAAAGGAGGGAGGGAGGAAAAAAGAGAGGGAAGAAAGAGCAACAGCAATAGTCCAGGTGAGAGTGAGATAAAAGAGGTCTGAAATTAAGTGCTAGTCACAAGAATGGAAAGATGATAGAACAAGAGATATTATAGTGGTTACTTAATGAACTTGGCAACTAATTGGATAACAATAATAAGATTTCATTTTTGAAGATTGCTCTTTACAATGTACAGCATCAAGATAATGGCATTCGTAAAGGAAAAATGAAATGAATGGCCTAAATCACTCACATTGTTAGTAGCACAATAAACATTTGAACTTAAGTCTTCTACTGTGCCAGGTCCAATACTCTTTCCATTGCACTGCACTGTATCCCTGTTGCATAGAGGCAGATTTCAGCTTAATGTAAATGCAAAAGGACTGATTCTGGAAATAGTGAGGCTCTTTTTACTAGAAATGTACAAGCAAAGGTTGACTTCAGCTATGTTGTGGGAGAGCTTCTTATTCAGATTCAGGTTGGATTAGATGACCTTTGTAATCCCAACTCCGAGATTTTGTGACAATACAAAGGATATTATTCCTCTGGTTCCAGGCTGGGATGATCCATAGATTTGCCCCAATCTTCCTGGTCCGGCTGGTTCTATGCAAGGGGTAGAAGAAGATAAAAATAAATGCTTGTTGATTAAAAAGTAATCTTTTTAATGAGTGATTTCAAATCCCAAAAACCTCAATTGGAAATTCTGGTGCAGACAAGAAGCATATCTCCAAGTTAAAGGGGAAAGGGGAAAATAAATATACAAATTCACTATAAACTGATTCAATTTGGAATCTATTTAATTGGTTTAAGAAAGAAGTATCTCTACTGTCAATTTTGTATAATGGGTGGGGCTGAGGAATGAGGGTATAAAATGACAGAAAATTTGAGTGAGTGGAAGATATCTCATATTCCAAAGACAATGAAGAGCTATAATATGGTCAGTTCAGACTCCCACATTCCTGCTGCTCAAGAGCACACAACTAAAGAGGAGGTCACTAGTACCATCTGGTGGAGGTAAGCAAAGGTAGAAAAACAGCTAAGAAGGAGAAGAAAAAGATAAGCTCTGAGATATGAGAAGAGATATAGGCCTTCTTTACTAGCCGCCACCCCACTCCCCATACATACATGGTAAGGGATCAGAACTGTACAGTTCTCTAAAAGGTAGCCCACTGGGGAAAAGAAATTGATTATATATTGATTCAAAAAGGGGTTTCCTCTTTGTCCTTTACTGCACATATGCAATCAATCAATTCCATTAAAACAAACCATGGACCAGTCTCAAACTTTCCACAGACAATCAGAAGTCACATTTCCTTCCAAATATGTGGCATATGGTACAGGGATCTCTTTCAGAGTCCCACCATGTTGCCTAAATAGGGGCAAATCAGCACAGGTCAGAAAATGGAATAGGCCATTATGGTGATCATGGTGAGACCAAACCCATGAGTGTCCCCTTCATTTCCAGTCTCAGTGATATAGAAACCTAATCTTAAAAAAAAAAAATTTAAATCTGCCTTTAAAAAAATATAGATCTGCCAGAGATTTTGGCAAGTATAGAGTTATGTCCAGCTTAGTTTTCCCCTAGTTTTTGACTGTTAATTGAAAACCTCCCACTAGCCTCCCCCCTCCCCCAAAGTAATCTTAAGCCTCTTCTAACAAATAGACATGATACAAGGTGACAGGAGAAATGATGTTTTGTAGCAGGTAGCTAGAGTACTTTTCAATGTAGAGTTAAAGGGGGAAACCGGTGGCTTTGAAGCTGGAATTACAGGAAGACAAATTTCAGATCAAAAAGGAAAGCAGATTTCTTTGTGGGGACCAAGACCAGCTTTAACAGATACAAGCCCTTTGAGAAAGACCTTACACAGGAGCTGCTTGGCAGGGGAAGACCTGAGCTGCTCCTAATACAAAGAAACTGCCTGCCTTGCTAGACTGTCCAATGGGAAGCTCTCCTTGGTGCTGATCACATGTAACATATACTTCTCTAGGTTAGAGACACGGTTGGGAAGGTGCCTAAGGCAGATTAAAACTTATCCAGCTCTTTACACTCAAAACTTTCCCCAAAAAGGAAAGGATAGGGAACAATTAAACTGCTCCTTTTTTTTCTTAATGAATTGTTTACTTTCCTCCTATAGCACCCAGTACCTATCAAGGAGATGGGGACATACTAAGTGTAGAGGAGCTGCATAAGTATTGCTTCAGTCAGTGATTATTCTCCAGAATCTATATCTTACTCACCCCATCCTCCCTATTCCTAATCTTCCAGCCTTTCCTAACAGACATAGGAATCCTGCTTCTTCCACAGCTTGATTCTGCATATCTAAACTAATATCTAAACTGTGTGTATCTCTCAGTATCTCTCTCTGTCTCTGTCTTTACTCTCTCTCCCTTCCCCCAATCAATGTCAAATTTAAATAGAAATAGGAGGAGCCACATAACCATACAAAAGGATCCCTATGGGTCACTTATTGACTTGGAAATCCACATACTGTAATGCCGGAGAAACTGAGCAAGATAGAGATTGGAGAGTATTTAATAATTTACTAAATGGGAGAGATTTATAGGTAAAATGGATAAAGACCTTTATCCCATCAAGCCTGACGTCTAAGATATAAGACCTTTATCCTAACAGTAAGAGGGAATGGTTATAACCTGAGGCAGACTAACTGAATAGGACAATTAGGGAAACTGGATCAGGACATTAAAAGGGAACTGTGGCACAACAATACTAATATCATCTATGTCCTATTTCTATATTATTTATTGCTAGATATTTCCCAATGACATTTTAATCTGCTTCAGTTCCACAAACCATGTTGTTTGACACTTCTACCCTATATAGTGAAAATAAAATGACCTCTTCCTAGCATCCCCACTTTCTCCTATAAGGGATAGTCATAGACACATCTCAATGAAGACAAAGTCTTGAACTTCAGTTCCAAGAACAGCTCTCACGGGCTTCGTGGTTCTGGCTCTGATTGCAGTAGCTCCTGAAACCACATTCTCTCTTCTCTTCTGGAACCAAAATTAAGAGAGAAAGGTTTTTCCATGGCATCAGTACCGAAGGAAAAGGATTATCAGCAGTTATCTAGTCCAATCTGTACTTGAACTGGAGGGGTAGTAACACAACACCAGATAAGAAGTCAGCCTCTTTTTGAAGTTCCAGTTACAAAAATAGCAAAATCATGAATTTGGAATTGAAAGAGACCCCAGAAGCCACCTCATTCAACCTCCTCATTTTACAGATAAAGAAATTGAAACTTTATTGATGTGGTCCTGGGTAACTAGGTGGGGTTAGCAGAGAAAGCCGGAAGTACAGATAAGATGATAATACTCCCAGAGATGAACAGGAAAGGGCATTGATGGGATCAGCTCACCTTACAGTCCCATCCCTCTGAAAGTCTTGGGAAACCCTCCTTTTCTGTATCCATTCAGAAAACCAAATTAGGATATCAAACTCCCCCAGTTTAAATTTCCCCTATAAATATGTCCAGAGCCTACACCAACTTTGCTGAATTCCTATTGAGGTTAGCCTGACCCTGCATTCTGCCTCATGGTATTTTTCTCTTCTCTCATACCTCATGGTGTCTTTTCTCACTCCTTCCCCAGGATTCAAGGTATATTTCTTCTCACCTCATGCTTCATGGGTCTTTCTCCTTGTTATAGCTAAATCATTCTTTTAGGGTATTAAACTCTTCTATGAATTTAGCCTGCCGGTTAATGTGTACTCCCACCTCATGGTATATTTCCTTTCTTCTGGTTAATTGTGAGTTCCACTAGGAAACTTGTCTTTTTCATTGTTAATTGTTAAATACCCTTTCCCTATTTATTATATGCTCTCCCAAATCTATTTCGCATTTACCACTCCTGGTGTCTATTTTACCATTTCATTTTGACTATAGTCTCAAAAATAAAAATACCTTTTGGCAATGAGAAAGCCAATTTGAAATCATCACATGATAGAATCCCATCAATTGTTACCCCACTCCAACATTTAATGCCAAATCCCGACTTCATCACATGGTACTCATCACTATGAAATTAAATGATTTATTTAAATGAAATAGATCTGAGTTCAGATCTCAGATCCTCTGGCTACAACTCTGTTGGTCTTCACATTGTATCATGATACCTCTCTAAACAACTTATTAGCCCTTAAACCATTGAAGTCCTACGTGTCTGCTCCCTATAATCTCTGCTCTGGAGAAACAAAACTAAATAAATATTGCTTGCTCTCATAAAGAACTGTGCACCAACATTTAAATCTTCAGCAAAAGAGAGTCTAACAGCCTTTGAGTGACAGACTTCTGAGGAACTCTGCCAGCTCTGAGCCCTGAGATATCTTTTTTTAAATAAAGCTTTTTTTTTTTATTTTCAAAACATATGCACGGATAATTTGACATTGGCCCTTGCATAGCCTTATGTTTCAGATTTTCACCTCCTTCCTTCCATCCCTTCTCCTAGATGGCAATACAATATATGTTAAATATATTAAAAATATATGTTAAATCCAATATGTATAAACATATTTATGCAATTCTCTTGCTGCACAAGAGAAATCAGATCAAAAAAAAAAAAAAGAAAAAGGAAAAAGAAAGTAAATGAGTAAGAAAGCAAAATTCAAGTGAACAACAACAAAAAGAGTGAGAATATTATGTTGTGATCCACATTCAGTTCCCACAGTCCTTTCTCTGGGTATAGATGGCTCTCTTCATCACAAGATCATTGGAATGGGTATCAATCATCTCATTATTGGAAAGTCATGTTCATCAGAGTGGAGCATCGTATAATATCGATGTTGTTGTGTACAATGATCTCCTGGTTCTGCACATTTCACTTACTTTCAGTTCATCTAAGTCTCTCCAGGCCTTTTTTTAAAATCACCATCCTGATCATTTCTTATAGAACTATAATATTCCATAACATTAACATACCACAATTTATTCAGCCATTCTCCAACTGATGGGCATCCACTCAGTTTCCAGTTTCTAGCCACCACAAAGAGGGCTGCCACAAACATTTTTTGCACGTGTGGGCCCCTTTCCCTTCTTTAACATGTCTCTGGGATATAGGCCCAATAGAAAGTGCTGGGTCAAAGGGTATGCACAGTTTGATAACTTTTGAACATAGTTCCAAATTGCCCTAAGATATCTCTTAATGAGATGATGGGAAGCAAAAAAAGAGATTCAACTTTGTTTTCCCTAAAATAAAATTCAACTTCAATTTGAAGTGCCATTTGATCAAAATGGTATTATATATGCAATCTCAGAATCACCAACTCTTTGAAAACAGGCCCTTAAGGCCTGAACCTCAGGGTCTCATTCCCTCAAGGATCTCACAAAAGAAGCAGGATCCTTTGAGAATCAACACCCAAGTAAACTGCTTCTGCAGTCAGTTACTCTGGGTCCCTGATTTTTAGACTGAAAACTCAAGCACACAGGCCTATGGCTTGTGTTTAAGGACAATACAGGTGTCCTGAGATGCAAAGACAGCATAGCTCTAGACAGAGATTAAAGCTAAGGGAAGAAGGGGAATGAGACTAAAAAATCACTTCAAACCCCCTCACCCCCGGAAATCAAGTAACTCCTCAGACAAAGGACAGAAAGGACCTCCAGGAAAAGGGAATTACATCTACAGGCCCTTCTGTACTGACCTAGGATAGGGGAAGAAATTATCAGTTTTCCTGGTCACACACTCTTTTTTTTGGAAACTAAATTCATCTCCTGCTGTCACCTTGTGGTAACAACTGGAGTTGCAGTTGTTCCTGCCCAGGATAGAAAAATCCTACTAATTCACCGATTACCATGTGCTGCCTTCCTACAGGAATGGGCAAGCTATTGGCTTTCACATCCATACAAATTTCTCAGCTGCCTAAATCCAAGATCCATTCTACATCCTTCAGCATGACATTTGTCATGTAGATAACAGACAGGGGAATAGAAAGTTGATAGAAAGTATGTCAGATCTTCTCCCCCTCAAATCCCTATTTCTATGAGACCTAGAGATACCATCAATTTCATTCTCTGGGCTCAGTGTAGGATTGGTCCCATTTATGCTATCCAAGCCAGTGAAAATCTGCCTTATTTATGCCTGAGACTTTTGGAGCAAATGAGGCTCCATAATCTTTCTCCATTGTGATATTTAACACTTATTCCCTACTTATGTTTTTCTAAGATCTTTTATATCCTTTTATCATCTCATCAGTACCTATGCTTTCGATTATCACTGATAGCATATATGACTACTGAGTCTGTGTCTCCCTCTACACTGCCCCTTCCTAGAGTCACAATCCCAAATATCTAAATGTTTGCTGGGTAGCACCACCCAGATGTCCTACTAACACTTCAAATTCACTTTTTCCCAAACTTAATTCATCAACCTCCCCAAATTCTCCCCAATCTCTTAACTTCTCTTCCTCAAATAATGGCATGAACATCCTTTCCATCACTCCAAAGATGATTAACAAAAGAGTCATCTTGGGAAGAATTGTGGTAAAAGTACTGAAAAAAGCAAGTATGGAAGGAATTCTGATTTTGGAGTAACAGCACCTGGGATTGAGTCTTGGCTATGCCATTCAACGCTCATGTGATCTTGGAGAAGTCACTTAATTTCTCTGGGTTTCAACTTTCTCATCTATCAGTGAAATAGAAAATTAGACTGGGTAACCTCTAAGTTTCCTTCCAGATCTAGAATAATCTTGTGTTCCTTGAATTTCTTTTCTTTTATATTTGAAGCTTTTTCTCCTGATTACTTGCAGGATTTATTGTTTGTCATTGGAATTACTCCTTTCATTGTATGTCTTGGGGTTTGCAGCAAAGAGTTTTTCTTTAGGTGATCCAAGTCCTCTATAGATTGACTTTTTTTTTCTATGTTCAAAAGTTGTAGGCCAGTTCCTTGAATTATAATATTCAAGATTTTTACTTATTGTATTCTTTTGGAAGAACTATGAGATATATATATATATATATATATATATATATATATATATATATATATACCTATGTATTCTATATGTTATATATAATCAATAGATCTATAAAGTTACTATGATTTGCTTGAATTGAAATCACATTTTCTTTTAACATTTTTTTTGCTTCTCTTCTTCCAGATTGTGTTCAGATTGTGTATTTGCATTCTAGATCAGTTGTTGTCTTTTTTTCATTCCTTGGTGAGATTTGCCATTATGGATGGATTTTTTTTCTTTTGTGCCAAATATTTCTTCTGTGAATATCATAAATTCTGCTTGTAAAATTTTTATTTTATTTTTAAACTATTTCAGAACATTCTGCTGGGTAGTTCCATGTTCTCTTGTGAATCCACAGTATCCCAATTCATTTGATATTGATTCATTTTCCTTTGTTCATTCATAGATGTCTAGATTCATTTAGCTAATATGGAAGGTCATATTCTCCTCTGTTATTAATATGTTCCCCTGTTGGTTTCTCTGATTATACTCAGATCAGATTTGAGCATTTTTCATCCCCATTGCTGTCCTGCCCTCATCTATATCCTATGTCTTTACATGTAGTCCATATTTCTCCATGAAATTTATATAAATACATATGTACACACACACACCAAATAGAAGTGAACTATCTCTCCTTTCTCAGATTTCTCATATCACTTTGTTTATGCTTCTCAGTTTGTTATTATCCCTTGAATCACAGGAACTTGTGTATGTCTTTCCCCTTTTAAATTGTAACAGAGCACAAAGGTCTTGTACAAATGGGGTGAGTAAACCCCAGACACCTTTGAATAGACCAATCATGAGTAGATCAGGAAAGCATAAAGAAAAAGGTTAGTAGAATTCCTTTGGTGTCAGGAGGCACACTTATGGATCCATCCATCATTTTAGCTGTTCCTGTCTACCTGTTCCCCCTCCTTTCACTAGACAAAGAAACTCAATTTAATCAGCTTGCATCAGATTTCTTCCAATTCTAAATTCTATAAGACTATTAGTGCAACAGGCAATAAATGATGTAGGGGTCTTAAAGGGGAAAACTAACTACACTTGACATGGAAGAAGTCCACTGGGAAGGAATAAGGGAAAGTTGCCTAAGGATGTTTGATGACCTCTAAAGTCCCTTCTAGTTTTTAAATTTTATGGTTCCATATACATTAAATAAGGAAATATGGAAAAAAATGTGCAGTGCTGTATGCTATCCATAAAATACCCTATTTAATCTTAATGATATGCCCAATGAAATTAAAACTTGCCTTACTCCTATATCATTCTTCTATAGATGGAGAAACTGAGGCTCAAAGAGATGAAGTCCCCAAAGTCTTTTGGCTCATAAAAGTAAGATCTATACTCAGAGAATGGGGTATTATGCCTAACATTATATTTCTGGATTATGGAGGATTAAGCAAAAAACTGTTGTTGAAAAAAATCTGTCATAGGAATGTTGATTTAGAGCTGAAAGGGATCTTAGAAGTCATCAAATCCAACCCTTTTATTTTACAAATAAGGAAAGTTATTTGTTGCTGATTAGTTGTTCAGTTATGTCTGACTCTTCATGATCCTGTGGACCAACAGTCCATGAAGATTTCATTTAAGTTGTATGCAAGCATGAGTTAAGTGAAGTGTCTGAGATTCTATTTGAATTTTGGTCTTTCTGACTCCAGGCCCAGTGCTCTCATCTACTACATCACCTTGATGTCCCTCAGGAAACTGATACTGAGATGTTAAATGACTTATCCAAGATAACATAGCTAATAAGTGTCAGAAGTCCAGTACTCTATCTACACCATGGTGCAGTTTCCTGCCTTAGATACCAACAAGCCCAGAGAGTCTTGAGCTTAACTTTTCTGGTGATTTATTTTTTTAATGAGGGTTGAAATTTTACTCCCAGTTGTCTGTCAGGCTAGGAAGCATCTAATAGGCTGATTAGCAAGAGAATTGATGCTCAGAAGGGTAATTTAGAGAAAAAGTAGGGTTCTAAGATCTGTACAAACTAGAACAATGGTCCCAAACTAATCAAATAAAATTGAATGGAAATAAATTTAAAGTATTATGCCCAGGTTCAAAAAATCTTGGGCCCCTATTTTAGCTCTTACCTGAACAGCAAGCTCAATGTTACAAGAAGGAGGATACTTGTTTAAGGAAAACAAAAAGAAAGAAAGATGTTGTCATCAAAATGTCCAATCAGAATCCTTGGAAATAAAAGTTTTGAGAACCCTTGTTATTACTCTCTTAGATCTTTATTTCTCCCTCTTTGTGGTATTCCAGGCATATCTGTACAGATTATTCTGAGGAGCAAGGAAGAGAATGGCAATCACTCAAAACGATCTTTCCCTCAGGACAACCCAATAGAGCTTTTTTCCGTGGTCCAGGGTGAGAGGAAGCATGGTACAGTGGGGGGAAAGACGTGGGAGACAATAGTGGTTTTGGTTTCAAATGATCAGGATTCAAATCCTGCCTTTGTCATTTTCCATCTGTATGATTTCTTTGGGCCTCAGTTTTGCCAAACAGATTGTCCAGACATAATGCTCAGAGACTTCCACTTGGAAAAAAATGTAAATCAAATCCCACACAATAAAATGAAACTTAAAATATATCAACTCAGATGTCAAGTTCTTAAAACTCAGCTAAGTGATAGAAGGGAATGGCTTGGCTTTTCTTCAAAGCTTCTCTTACTCTAGTCTTGTTAGATCCAGATTGGAATTACTTCAAACTGAACTTTGACAGTGGCCAGTGCGAGCTCATTTCTGAATCTATATTGAATATTATCCCAGGATACAGAATGAGTCCTGAGCTTTATCTCTACTATGGGACTAACCCTTAATGGCATCCACAAACTCAGCTCTCACCCTAGCCCCAGACTCAGCCTTAAATCCCATACTGAACCTCAGTTCCAGCACTGGACTTCATTCCAGCTACCAACAGTCCTAATATCAGCCATAGATTCAACCTTAACTGAACCAGACTCAATCCTAATCCCAGCTCCAGACTCAACAGTCAACCTAGTTTTAGTCTTAATTCTAATTCTAGCCTTCATTCTAGCCACAGACAGCCTAATATTAGCCATAGAATCAAATCTGGCTCCAGCCTCAAATTCAAACTAATAAAAGTCTCATATTCAGTCCAGATTTAGACTCAGACTGAACTCAAACTGAAAGCTTAGCCACAGACTGAACCCTAAACCTAGCCTCAAATTCAGCCTGAATCTCAAAATCAAAAGCCTCATTCCAGCCCCAGTCTAATACCAGCCTTAAATTCACTCTGGGGTTTAGACTCAGCCCTCACCTAACTACAGAATGATCTTTTATTCCTACTCTATACTCAGTTCTGATCCAGCCCTAGACTCATCCAGTCACCATCCAAATGCTCTTGAATGAGAAAAGGAAACTGGAAATGCATTGCTCAGAAAATCTCTGGCCCCTATCAATTTAAAAATACATACACTAAAGAAAAGTCATCTTCATTTTGCTTGCACTTTAAGAGGCAGAAGAAGGAATTCTAAATAGACCAGAGGACAAATGCAAAAGTCAATTGCATAGAAATTTTCCACATGATGCTGTTAGGGCAGCCAGAATTGCCACCTTGGCACCAAGAAGAATCATTTCCCCAAGATTCAATTGTCTTTCTTGTTTCAAAGATAGCCAGGAAAAGACTTGTTTTATTGTCTCAGAAGTCTGTTGCAATGTGCTCACATAAAGTATTTCCAGGAAGCTTTGGCAATCAATACTGCCTATCCTTTTGTCAACTAATAAAAGCTGGAGTAACAGATCTGATTCTGTGCATGGTCAAAAATTATGTGTCCATTTATGAAGTGGACCAGAAGAAGTCAATGATGAAGCATGCTACTCTCTTCCTGACAGATTGGTAATAGACTCAGGAGTAGAATAAGATATCCATTTTTTGGACTTGCCAGTGTGGAGATTTGTTGTTTATATTTTTTTTATAAAAGTTTCATTCCCTTGTCCCTTCCTCACAATGGAAGTGGTAGGAGAGAGAAAAATTATCTTTATTCAGTGAAAAAATAAAATTTAATTTCAAGTTTTTCTTTTAATAAAACATGTGTAAAGGTTTGAGGATTTTTTAAGTGTTCATTCTGAAAGAACGAAAAGCCAAAGATGTTTGCAAATGAGGCTATCTACCATACCAGGTTGGAATAAAATAGTCCCTTTTTGAACTACAAATGTAACTAGAACAGCCATTCACTATACTGAGTCATTTGAAGAGCATAGAGCTATTTCTTATTCCAAATTCTTATCCATCACCCTATCAAGTCACCCAAACTATACTTTGAGTGCTAAACTAAACCATGAAATATTTTTTCTCCCTTGGATTAAGGCAGGTTTGATGACCTCCAAAGTCTGTTCCAGTCCTAACTCTGTTTTTATGATCTCATGGTCACTTGTTGAAATGCAAATACTTTTTGAAGTAGAAAGACTTCAATTTATCAACACCTGAGCTTCTCAGCCTCACATTTAGCTGGCTACAGCTTTTAACCAGGGGTTAGGTATAGGTAGCAAAAAAGTATGCACCAAAGCGAGGAGGAACTTTGTATATTTTTGTGTCTACTTATAAATTGTTTACCCCCAATAAAATGTAAAATAATTGAAGTTGGGGTGTGCTCATGTTTTCCTTTGTATCCCTAACAGTCATACATTGTAGGCACTTGATAAATGCTTGCTGAATGATTAATGAACCAAATGAGATAAGACTACTGAGAGGGCACCAGAGACAAACTTTCACTGACCACCATTCTGCTGAGGTCGGGAGCATAAATGCATGGTCCTGACAGCAAAGATGCTAAGTAGGAATTCAGCTTCCCTCAGTTAGAGACAAGTCCATGGCAAATATTTCATTTTAAGCTGGTTTTGCCAACCCTCACTGCTGATGAATGTGACCTCAGGGAAGACTAGTAGGTTTGAATATTAGCATGAGACAAACAAAATTTGAAAAGCAAATCCATCGAATGCAGGGATGGGAAGAGCACTGAAAAAAGCCCAATAAAGAGTAAGTGTGGAAAAAAATGATTTCATGATCTGCTGTTTTGAACAATTGAATAATTGATCTATGGCCCTTCTTTCCTCCACTCATACTGACCATAAGTTGAGCAAAATTATGTTATCCTTTGAAACCTAATCAAAGACAGTCACTAAACTATGCTATGTTCAGAGTATTGGCCAGAGAACCAAGATCATTTCACAAAAAATAGATTTTCCAGAAAATTAGAAACTGGCAATTTACCCTAAAGTTATTATAGGAAAAGAATACTCTAAGCAATTCAGATAATGAGTGAAAATACATGAGCGTTTCCTCCTTTTTCCTTTCTAGTATTAAATCAGGATGTACAAAATTCAATAAGAAAGTATATTTCAGTCACAAAAGCATCTAAGATTTAAAACTAGAAGGGACCTATCAGTCATTTAGTTCAATCCTCTCATTTACAAATGAGGAAATGTTGAGATTCAAAAAGGGGACTTGTCCCTGGTCAGACAAATAGTAAGTGGAAGAACGAAGATTTGGATCTACATCTTTTAACTCGGAATCTAGGATGTTTTTCTCTGTGTTCCTAACTCTGTGTGTGTGTGTGTGTGTGTGTGTGTGTGTGTGTGTGTGTGTGTGTGTGTGTTATAGATTCATTTGGCAGTCTAGTAAAGCCTACGAGACCTTTCTCAGAATAGTGTTTTTAAATGTATAAAAATAAAATACATAAGATTACAAGGGAAATAAATTATATTGAAATAGTTTACCCAAAAATATATATTTTTAAATTCACAGACCCCTGCACTATCCCATGATTCACCTATCCTTAAAACTGGTCCCAAGGTGTTTGGGGAACAGACTTATGACTGTGAATTAGAAAGCCCTGATTTGAGAATTGGCTAGATGCTATCTTGCTATGCATTTGTCCTCTCTGACCTCCCTGGGGTCTCCCTGAGACCTTTTTGTCTTCTGTACCTTAGCGAGAAAGAGAAAAGAAGGTAGAGTTGTGGAAGAGTGGAGAAAATAGAGTATTTGGAGTCCTAAGACATTATTTCAAGTTCAGTCTCCTCTGAAAATTGGTATAATGGATTAAGTAATACATTCTGAGTTAGAAGACCCAGGTTCAAATTCTATATGGGTCACTTAAAATTGGGTGACCCTGGAAAAGTCACTCAGAATCTAAGAATCAGCTTATTCATCAATAAAATGAGAGGGTGGGACCAGATGGTTTTAAAGGTCATTTCAGCTCTTAATCTATGATCTTCTGCACTGACAGTTTTCTCATCTATAAAATAAAGCTTTGAACTATATAACACCCATCTCTAATCTTCTATAAGTTCAACAAGTTTAATAGATGCAAACATTTTTTGGAAAATACAAAATGCTACATTGATGAAAAAGTTTTTGACCTTTCAATCACTAGACACCTGTAGTAGAATGCAAGCTTCTTGAAGGCAAGTATTATTTTATTTTTGTTTTTGTAAACTCAGCATGTAATAGTTCCATGTAGAAACATATTGCTTAATAGATATTTAACTTATTGAAACATCTACTTTATGTATAAGAGGTAGTGTTTTGCTAGACGCCCTGGGGGACCCAAATATAAAACAGTATCTGTATTTTCCAGAATCTTATATATTACTGGAGCAGACAAGACTAATATATGAAAAGACAATTAACTTGACATGTTCTGGTTTGTACCTAGCAAATGGGTTAAAGCAGAACTATCAAACCTACAACCCAGCAGCATAGTCCATGTCACTCCCCAGTGGGGCATAAGCTAGATAAACATAATTGGAAAATAGTTAACAAAGTAAATAAGAATACAATAAAACATAGAAGAGATTAATTTATGATTTTTAAAGTCAATATGGCACCTCCAGGGTTTTGAGCCCTCATTTCTATTTGATTTTGACCCCTTTGGTCTAAAGTAGGGGCATAGAAGTTCAGAGAAAAGAGGAGAAAAATGAGAACTTAATGGTCAGAGACACTTGCTTGGAACATAAGCAAGTCAGAATTATAAGTGGAGAAAGCGGGTGGAATCACACAAGTTTTCCATCAGAACTTGGGCAGAGGATGAAATTATAAAATTTCAGAGTTATAAGGTACTTTGGAAATGATTGTGTCTATGTTGCTGGGAGTCCCTCTACAACGTGTTGGAGAGTTTATTCAGCCTTAACAAATATTTTTAAGTGCCTACTTTCTATGTGGAAGATTCCATGCAAGGTACTTGTGCTCTACAGGAAGGAAGGAAGGAAGGAAGGAAGGAAGGAAGGAAGGAAGGAAGGAAGGAAGGAAGGAAGGAAGGAAGGAAGGAAGGAAGGAAGGAAGGAAGGAAGGAAGGAAGGAAGGGAGGGAGGGAGGGAGGGAGGGAGGGAGGGAGGGAAGGAAGGAGGGAGGGAGGGAGGAAGGGAGGGAGGGAGGGAGGGGAGGGAGGGAAGAAATGGAAGGAAGGAAGGAAGGAAGGGAGAGAGAGAGAGAAGGAGAGAGGAAGGGAGAGAAGGAGAGAGGGAGAGGAAAGAATTTTGCCCCAGTAACATGCACTTTTCCAGATTTCAGAAAAAAACTACCAAATTGTCAAAGCCACGTGAGCTCTTTTTGAATCATGCAGCATGGAGCCTTGTGGTTTCATTATGGTTGCCTTCCTAGGGTGTTTGAGGTAGGTTTTTCCCACTGGGTGCCTTTGATCTTGCCCTTTAGTTTTGAAGCATATAATCCGTTTCATTGACTTCGCCATCTACTGATGTCAACTTAATGCTTTGTGTTTATATCCCTCCGGAGGGAAATCAAAGCAGCCCTATAGGGAATTCTTCAGCAGGACTGAGGTAAAAACTCATCTAACTTTTTTAAAACTGTATCAGTTTTAATTCTCTGAAAGGAACCCCCAGAGCATGGCAGTTTTCCAAAGCTTCTGGTAAACTCAAAATCCTGAAACAATAGATTCTCCTTATTCTCACAAAACTAACATAACATGTACCTTAGTTATTCATATTTTTCATAATTATCTTTATGAATTATTCTTTTCTCCCTTCGGTCTCTTCTTGAGCTATCAATAAGAATACCTTTGACCCTCTTGAAGTTTGACAAGAGGATTTGCTTAAACTATTTCAGTAAAACCTATTTGTTGAAAGGAAATGGAAGAGTGCTTAATCACCTCATAACTCAGCATTTGCTCTTGTTAAACCTTCAGAGGATCTTTCCCTTCTTTGAAAGGAGTTCTACCTAATGCTGATAGTCCTAAAAAAGGAAAATGTTGATAACAGAGTTCACTGAGGTGACATCTTTTTTTTCCCTTTTTTTTATATTTTTTTTATTAACTTTATAATTATAACTTTTTTTTGACAGTACATATGCATGGATAATTTTTTGCATCATTATCCCTTGCACTCACTTCTGTTCCGAATTTTCCCCTCCTTCCCTCCACCCCCTCCCCTAGATGGCAGGCAGTCCCATACATGTTAAATGTGTTATAGTATATCCTAGATACACTATATATGTGCAGAACTAAATTTCTTGTTGCACAGGAAGAATTGGGTTCAGAAGGTAAAAATAACCTGGGAAGAAAAACAAAAATGCAAACAATTTACACTCATTTCCCAGTGTTCCTTCTCCGGGTATAGGTGATTCTGTCCATCATTGGTCAATTGGAACTGAATCAGATCTTCTCTTTGTCCATGATATCCACTTCCATCAGAATACATCCTCATACAGTATTGTTGTTGAAGTATATAGTGATCTCCTGGTTCTGCTCATTTCACTCAGCATCAGTTGATGTAAGTCTCTCCAGGCCTTTCTGAAATCATCCTGCTGGTCATTTCTTACAGAACAATAATATTCCATAACATTCATATACCATAATTTACCCAACCATTCTCCAATTGATGGACATCCGTTCATTTTCCAGTTTCCAGCCACTACAAAGAGGGCTGCCACAAACATTTTGGCACACACAGGCCCCTTTCTCCTCTTTAGTATTTCTTTGGGATATAAGCCCAGTAGTAGCACTGCTGGATCAAAGGGTATGCACAGTTTGATAACTTTTTGGGCATAATTCCAGATTGTTCATTGAGGTGACATCTTGAGATGAATTCTGTGAAAGGTCTTAAAATGCCCCCCCAAAAAGGCATTTTCCCCTGCCACTGAACATTTTGTAACAAAGATCAAAACTGAGGAAACTGAGATATGAGGTAAAGATGAATTATAAATGGTAATAATAATAATAATAATAATAATAATAATAATGATTGGTCATTATGACTAAATAAGTATTTACTCATTCCTAGAATGGAAAGAGGCCAGAAGTGAGAATCAGATGACCTGAATTCTAGTCCTGGTTTGAACATTCAATTCAATTAAAAACAAACATTTTTATGGATCAACTATATGTGATTTACTGGCAGATAAAGGGGAAATCAATCCTCTCTCTCACAGAGCTTCCAGGATACAAAATGCAAGCAAATAGATAAGTACAAAATAATTTGAGGAGGAGCTAACTAAAGGGATCAAAAAAGGCTTTTCACAGAAGGTGGCACTTGAAGCCACAAAAGAACAATTCTTGTTGTTTGATCATGTCTAACTCTTTGTGATACCTATTTGGGATTTTCTTGGCAGAGACACTGGAGTAGATTATCATTTCCTTTTCCAGCTTATTTTACAGATGAGAAAACTGGGCAAATAGAGTTAAGTGACTAACTCAGGGTCAGACAGGTAGGTAGTATATGAGGCCAGATTTGAACATATGAAAATGAACCTTCCTGATTCGCAGCTCAGTGCTTTATCCACTAGCTGCCCCATGAAATGAAACTTGAGATTTTTAAAAGCGAAGGTAAGAGGAGAATATGTTTATAGAAATGGGAGGTCAGTTTGTCTACAAATGGAGATTGTGAATGGGCACTTAAATAAAGTAGAAAGAGAGGCTAAAAAAAGTTTTAAACGTTATAGCTTTTGTTCAGGAAGCTGGGTAGCACAATGGTTAGAGTGTAGGACTTAGAGTCAGGAAAAACATGAGTGTGAATCTTGCCTCAGAAACTGTCAGATCCTAGGTAAGTTATTCAACTTCTCTCAGACTCAGTTTTATTATCTGTAAAATGATAATCATAGCACCTATTTTATAGGGTTGTCATGAAGATTAAATGAGTAAATGTATGTAAAGTGCTTTGCAAACCAGAAAGTGTTACAAATGCTAGCTCTTATTATGATCCTTGAGGCAAAAGGAAATCCATGAAAATTTTTCAGCAGGGAAAAGGCATGGTCAGACCTTTAGGAGCATGAGCTATGTGGAGGATGGATCAGGAAGGGGAGAGGCCAGTTGAGAGACCATTGGCAGTATAATTGACAAACTGGCAAGTGATTGAGTAAGAAGAATAAAGAAGGGAGAATGACTCCAAGATTATAAGCCTGAATGACTGGAAGAGTGGTATGTCCTCAGGAAAAATAGAAAAGTTTGAGAAGGGGAAGGTGGTTAGAGGGAAAGATAGTGAGTAGAGATAGCTAGTAAATAGTGTGGGATGTAGGATTGGAGATGAGGAGGGGTAATTGGGTTGGAGATAGGTAGATAGAAAGATTGATCCATAGATAATGAGTAGCTACCTATGTATATACATACATATATAATATCCACATAGAGATGATAATTGAACCCAAAGTAGCTGATGCAATCATTGAGATTATATATAGAGGGAAGGAAAATAGGGGTGGGACATAGAAAACACTCATAGAGAACAGACCATTAATCTTATGATTTGTGTCAAATCCCTTCCCTACTAAGACCCCAATTTTCCCAATTAAGGCATGAGTATTTCTGACTTCATCACACAGAGCTGATGGGATGGGAGATGATATAAAGCCTACTCTAAAAACAAAAACGTTTTTCACTACGAAGAGTCATTCTTAAAGAAAGTTGATATTTAATCTTGTTTGGGGAAGTAAGCCTAGATATGATTGACATTTAGTGTTCTAATGGCATTGTTACTGATTTAAAATAACAATTGTTTTTAAAATCAGCTGTTCAATATCACTGGGGTTCAAAGTGAGATTGCTACTACAAATTCTCAGATGTCCAAGAGCTACAGTGATGAACCTCTGCCACCTGGTGGCAAGAATATATATTTCACCAAGAAGGAAAATGGGTCAGAAATGATCTTTTCAGGTATCATACCAAAAAAAAAAAAAAAAAAAAAAAAAAAAAGGAAGATAACATTTACTAAAAAAAAATTCAATTGCGAAGAATCAGCAATTAAGTATATATATATATATGGGGATGACCTGGCTACATAGAAGTTCTGGGGACAGAAAAAAAAAAGATCTGGGGGTTTCAGTGGACTGCAAGCTCAATCTGAGACAACAATGTAAAATGATGGTTGCCAAAGAAATTAATGAGATCTAGCAATGCATTGATTGATTGAAGTTCAGAGGAGTGCAATCACTGCAGTAATGAGACCGCTCTGCATTGTCGCAGTTACCTGTGCTCTGCCTGCACTACGATAATAACTCATGCAGTGTTAATAAATGCTGGAAGAGTTGTTTCTTACGGAGCAAGCACAAACAAATGCTTAGGTTAGACTTAAATGAGAGGAGGGGGAGATGGAGCTCCAGAGAGCCAGAGGAGAGTAGTCTGCAGCAGCCTGTGTCCAACAGCACTGGATACAGAGATGCAAAGAGGGAAAAGAAGCTGTCCATTGCCAGTCTTCTGGGGAATTCCATAAGGTGAATGATTAATACATGCTCAGTCAATAGTGACACCCCCAACAGACTTGGTTTGGGAGGGTAGGATATTAATAAAGTCTCTCTCAGAGCCTGAAAGGGTTCTGAGTGATTTCTGTCCGTGGTCCTAGAGGAGGGAAAGAATTCATAGATTCTGATCTGATCTGATGGGGCTACAGAGACTGCAACCAATCTTAGAGTTCCTATATTTCTAGACCTTGCAGTCAAGTCCTCATTATCCTGGG